>NW_017308062.1:159969-164266 GCF_000935625.1 Nanorana parkeri
CCCCTCGATCGCCGGGCCCCGCCTCCTCGATCACTGCCGATGACGGGCCCAGCCACCTTCTGCGAAGCTGCTGGTTGTCACCAACTCAGCAGCGGCTGTGAGAAGGAACGGAGCATTCCTCCTCACAGCCGCCAGTGACAACCAGCAGCCTGGCTGTCCGAGCAAGATGCCATAGCGACTCAGGCGGCTCACATGGTATCAGGGAGATGTCCTGGCCGGGCCCCGCCGTGCCTTGGGCCCCATAGCGGCCGCCTGGGTCGCTATGGTGATTGTTACGCCACTGTGCTCGTCCTATTTTAGCTGCATCGGATCGCACCGGAACGCATCAAAACACATGCAAGTGCTTCAAAACGGATTGCAATGCAACTGCGCAGGCGCACGCAGTTGTGATGCAGTTTCTGGTATGAACTAACCCTTACAGGGAAAGCATGGGAAAGCTTCAGCCATTAATATATATCCATATTCTGATCCCCATTAGAGAAAGCTGTCTGCAGTGTGCTGCTTAAACTTGTAAGGTTAGCTTTGTGGACCTTACAGGTTCACATGAATGGAGGGTAGAAGGCTAAAGGCTAATGACAAGGGGTAAGCGCAAGATTATTAGGAGAAACAGATGCAATTAGGACATGTTTTCTTAGCAATTACTCTCCTCTCTCCCTGCTGGCCACAGACCTTACAACCATCGCAAGACTACGTTTTTTTAATTACCTTACCACCATCGCAAGACTTTTGTCTTGCGATGGTGGTAAGGTAATTAAAAAAACGTACGATCTGCCTATCTTGGACAGGCAGATCATACTTACGATGATCGCAAGCCCGCCCCGCTGAGGGGCGGGCTTCCGATGGCCACAATGCTGGACAGGCAGTGTGCGCTTGCGCACACCGGCCCGTGCGGCTTTTATCCTGCGAACATGCCACAAACCAGCCGAAAATCGTACAATGTTCGTCTGGTTTTTGAACATGTTCCTAAAGGTGCCCACACACCTTACAATTACCTGCAGATTTTCTATGGTCAGATGGAAAAGGTGCAACAGATTCCTCCATCTACATTAAACTGTGTGGATGGAGGAATCTCCACCTGGGCCAATCTGTTGCACTTTTTCCATCTGAAAAATCTGCAGATAAATTGCAGATAAATTGTAAGGTGTGTGGGCACCTTGAGATAAAAGTCGTGCGACCTTACAGTAGCAGAGGTCACACGCCTTCCACACACCTTACGATAATCGTACGATCGCGGGATTTCCCGCAATTATCGTACGATTATCGCAATGTGTGTGGGCACCTTAACAGCAATTGGCGTTGTCTGAGGACCTCTTATAGACATGGACTCATCTCAGGTGTGTGCCTTAGCAAAGTCTCAAACATAATAAGAAACAAACAAATGTTTCAACCTTACAGGGTCTTCCTAAAACCTAAATCATTTTTTATTACAAAATATTTTATTGAAAATTTTTAGGAAAAGTAAAAAATAACAACATTCCATACAGACTGCAGTAGCAGAACATAGAAACAATGTGTAAAGATATTGACACATAGGACTACATTATGCTAAACCGAGCTGTAAGTAGCCACAAACAAAGGAAGAAGAAAAAGAAGAAGAAAAAAAAGGACAGAAGAAAGAAACAAAATTGGAAAGAGGGGAAGGTGCAATCCACCCAGAGGCATCCGGCTCCCAATAATTAGACTTGCAGGAGAACATGATGGAAACCTTGGGAACATAGAGTCTATCTATTGTGACCAGATGGAAAGAACTTTCAGAGGGAGCCATTTAAGATGGAAGTTCTGAAAAAACTTTTCAAGGAATTAAAATAATATTTATTGGTGAGTTTGACCTTTGCTTTTTACTCAACCTTCATTTTAAGAGTCTACAACCAGATACAGGGATTTAGAATATTATCAGTTTTTGACAGCAAGTGTTATCTTTAAAGGAAACCTGTCATGAGAGAGACATGGGGTCTGCCATTGTTGATCTCTTTTTCTTAAAGAAGAACTACAGGATTTTGAAAAGTTAATCCTTGCAGTAGGCCTGCACTGCAAGAGTTAACTGCTTGTCTTGGTCTAGGGGCAAAAATAAGAAATACTCACTTAATCCTCGGTTCTGTGGCACTGATCGTTTACCTCTCTCTCCCTCCACCCAGGCTGTTGTATGTCCTTCGGCGTCTTTATGACTAAAAGATCTGTATAGATGTGATGAAATAATGAGTCCTTATATCACTGGAGCCCCCCAGGAACATAGAGGCCGTGGGGACCGTTCTAGCAGCCAGGCGGAACCAAGGATCGGAGCATTTCTTCTTTATTTTCACTCCCTAGACAAAATGAGTACTTAACCCTTGCAGTGCAAGGGTAGCCCCGCTGCAAGGATTAACTTTTCAAAATCTTGCAGCTCTGCATTAAAATGCTGGTTGCCGGGCTGTCATTCGTATCCACTGGTCAGAGACCCTATGAAGTGACTCAGAAAGTATTGAAGCCAATGGATTAGCATAACAGGCAGGCAACTAACATTTTCAGATGTCTGTCAGTAATGACAACTCCCATATATCTCTTCTGACAGGTTTAGGTTAATCAAATGGCTACATCAAAATAGAATGCGCTGGCTTGCATCCTCAATCTCCAGGGGTCAGTGTGTTGAAGTTGTTTGCTACGCTTACAACAAATCAGCAGGGAAATGCTTATCTCTTTCCAGCTACTTGCATGCTGAAAAAGACTATTTACAAACTAGTTAAGCTTGAAACACTATACCCTGGCAACTACTCAGTCATTTTGTTGCTGAAGAGGAACCTGCTTTATTTCTTCCAAAAGTAGCACAAATCTTTTGTCATGAAAACAGACACTGTTCCAGAGCTTTCATTCAGTCTGTTTTCTTTAACTGTTCAATTACAATTTACAGAGTTGTTCTCTCAGCACAGAGATGTCTATTGGAACAGGATCACTAGCAAATCGCAAAAAAATAAGAACATTGCAGGACAATAATAATCTGTAATTGGCAATAAAAATATTTACTGGAGAACTTAGAAAACATGATCCAAAGGCTGTGTATGAAAAGATAAGAATAATTAACACTAACCTTCCATAAAGTGTATATCCAGCCAATACTTTTCTTTTTAGTTTTATTTTAGTCCTTCTGACCGGGGCCGGCTTAAGAGCATCATGGGCCTGATGATGTTGGTCGGTCAGACAGGAAGCAGCAGAGGTGGCTGTCTAATTAGGCGTCTGCTCCCTCCTCACTGGGACCCCGTGAGGCTCCAGCGGGCAGTTTGACAGCCCAAACAGCCCAATAGAGGTCAGCAATGTGACGCGCAGTGCAGAGGTCAACAATGTGACGCGCAGTGCAGAGGACAGCAATGTGACGTGCAGCAATGTGACGTGCAGTGCAGAGGTCAGCAATGTGATGCGCAGTGCAGAGGTCAAAGTGTGACGCACAGTACAGAGGTCAGGGTGTGACGCACAGTACAGAGGTCAGTACACATTACAGAGGTCAGCAGTCAGTATGTAACGCAGTGCAGAGGTCACAAAGAAAGTACAGGAACTTACAGTTGCTTTTACCTCTTCTTCTTCTGGTGATGGTGGGGGAGCAGCAAGGTTTCCTACATGTCCAGCCGGCTCCAGGTGCTCTCTCTCGCGCGCAGCAGAAGCCAACAAACTGTAGTTCGGCAGTCTTCCTCTCCCACCAATGGCAGCTGAGGTGGGCGGAGGAAACTGCTGTGGCCGCCGAAGAGCCCAATCGAAGCGGGCACAGACGATGGCAGCCGAGCTTTTTGTTCTCCTCTCCCCACAGTCTTAAAGTCAGAGCAGTCTTAAAGAGGCCCCCCTCCCAGTCCACATCTTTTGGACGTTATTAATCTGAGTTGCCCCACTCAGTCTGCCCATCACTTGCGGTCATATTGAGTGGGGCACTAAGATTAATAATTTGCTGGATTAGTCTGACCCGGGGGCGGACTGGGCACGGAGGCAGCGTGGCAATTGCCCCCCAAGGCTCTCTGATACCTTTCAAACCCCCCTACCGCCGCCATAAGCCTTTAATCTCTCCCTTCTCGCCGCTCTGCTGCTGCAGCAGCCGAGAGGGGAGAGATGAAGTGCTTGCGGCGGCGGGGGGCGTTTGCAAAAGTAGTCCCAGGAGCTGGATATTCTGTGCACATACAGGAACCCAGACATAGGAGAAGGCAATCTTACATGAGATTGTGGCCAGGGCTGTCCCTATAATGAGGCTGTTGCCTTAGATGGCATATCATTGGGTCACGTGGGGCACACCTGTGGCTCCCTTTCTAGCCAGTGATGTCGGTGAGCTGGGTGGGACAACGGA
>NW_017308062.1:164334-200999 GCF_000935625.1 Nanorana parkeri
AAAATACTCTAGGGAAACCCTGATTGTACCAATGACTACAGGGCAGATTATACCCTTTGTGATTGCAGAGATTGACTACAAGATTTATCACCAATACATTCTTTACATCAGGTCAACTATTCCAAGGAGACCCATATTAATGCTAATGCTATCATATTAATGATAACTCATGTTTACAAACTTGGTGATACTTCAACCTACCTCATCCAAAATCCTGTATCAAAGAGCATGCAAACAACTGATCAGCAAGAAAACAATAACATTTATTTACACCCAGGTAAAAACGTGCTATAAAACCATATCCTCCCATCTGGAAGCATAATACACTTGTAAAAATATCTTATAGCCACTGAATAGTCAGCACTTCAGACTACAAGTTCCATAGGGCATTGCCAGACACTGACAGCCACAGGAATGACTCCCAGAGGCAGAAGCATGATGGGATTTGTAGGTTCACCACAGCTGGCGTGCCGAGGTTGCCTACCTCTGGATGGTTCAGTAGGTATAAGAAATATTTACAAAGTGTATGCTTTCAGATGGGAGGATACCGTTTTTACGTAGCATGTTTTTACCTGTGTGTAAACAAATGTTATGGTTTTATTGCTGAGCAGTGGGTAGGAAACTCTGATATAGAATGTTAGATGAGGGCTCTGCAACGTAGACACGTATTTGTGGTATTAGGTTTTCTTGAAAGGTATTGTTATAAGCATTGTCTGCAATTACACTTTCCTTTTCATATATGAGTGTTAAATATTACAACCACTCACTTGTGACAATCTGCTTCACTATTCTGTCCTCTGTGCATTGTTGAAACATCTTAGTAAACTTTTGTAAGAGGAGTAGAACAAATCCAGTTAGCTGCCAGTTGACCAGGTGGCACCATGGCAAGATCTCCAACTTACATATAGCAGCAAGGAGGATATAAATGAAGACAGTCTGATTGTGCCTGTCAGGGTACTGAAATAATTCCTTTTTATACTATCAACCTTTCTACTGAACCTACGCGTATGCATTAATATGTGCTAAAATGTGCTTGTTAAAACTCATAGGTGTGTCTGGGCTTTACAACAATACCACACATTAAAAGCATGTGCGTGTCTGTAATATTCTAGTGTGAATGGGCCCTTAGTAAATCGTTGGTAGAAGAAATGTACATTTGAGCAACAAAAAGTGAGACGTTTAAAATAATAATTATGATGATGTGTAGATTAAACTGATACTCTCAACCAGGATGCCGTGGCATCCTGGTGTGACTTCAGGGGTGACTTGAAATTTTCGCATAGTATCATGCCCTTTCATGGTGCAGACGGACCTACAACACTATGGAAAAGAATGGCTCTAATCCAGGTATTCATCCAGAAGGCTTGCTCCACCTTCCACCCTCTTCCATGCTGCCGCAGATGCAGCTCCTGATGTAATGGTAATACTTTGATGTAAAAGGGAGACCGACGACTCTGATGTGAAGGAGGATTTTGATTTGAAGGGGGGACTCTGATGTGAAGGGAGGAACCCCACAATTGTTTTGTGTTTTTGCCCCCTTAAAATCCAAACCAGAACCTTACATGGGTAAAAGCCACGCATCATTTTTACATTCAATTTTCTACATTTTAGACTGGGGTGCCTTGAGATTTTGTATAATTTTTAAGGGTGTCATACTGAAAAAAAGGTTGGGAAACTCTGGATTAAAAAAATCATCTGTCAGGTTGACAGTACATCATTCTTCAGAAAAGGAGTGCCTTTCTCTATGACTGATGAGATCTTGAAACGACATAACAGGGATCTGAAATCAATCCTCTTTATAAAGTTTGAATTGGCATGTTATCCACATTAGTCACATTTCTATTGGCAAATATAAAGATTTGTAATGTTTTATGTTAGTCTTTGCACTTTGTCCAATTTACAACCTTCATAGTAATTTAGTTAGTTGCATTAAACCAATACAACCTTGTACTGTTTTTATTAATGGTGATTTGATGGCTAGAGATAAGATGTGACAAGTTCACTCCACATAAGCCTTTTCTAGTTCCCCTCTGTGCTTCTCTTACCTTGGGGAAATTTTCCTATTTTGCCCTAGAAAACAAGGCTCACTGTACAAAGCATAACAGGAAAAACAAAGCAAACATTATTTGTAGGAGAGCAAGAGAATTGATGTAAACCATATTTGCAGCCATTTTCAGCATTGGACAAATATTAATTCCATGTAAGCTTATAGGTTGTTTCTGTTTTGAAATGTAACCAAGTATTGAATTTGCAACAACTGAAATGTCTGTGATTTACTAAACACCCGGCATCTGTCTTTGCTGACTTGTTTTTTAAGGTGCAATTTTTAGGGCTGTCAACTTTGTACTTTCTTCACTGCTTGATGAATCATTGACCTAGAATCAGTATGTACATATAGGGTGACCTGTCAGATATGCATTGTAATTGGGAGTGACTTACCTACTAAATCTAAAAAAAAAAAATCCAACAGAAAGGGTAGGATCCTTTCATAATGGTCATGCCATTTCTACAGGCCTGGTAATTTAATTGCAGGAAAAATCCCCTAGATTCACAGGGGATAGTGGTTTAAACTGACCCTGTTAAAAAAAAAATTGGTTCCTGCTGAAGAAGTTGGTAAATACCTTCCTGTCCTGCTGCCGCTCTGTTGAAGATAACTTTTCTGAAGACTACTGAGAAACCAACACTTCCGTGTTGGTTTCTCAGTCATTTTCTGTGTCCCCCGCAGTGCTTCATTTTTTTTCTCCAAACAATCTCTGCCTCTCTACTGTGTCCTGTTATGACATGGAGGTTGGCGGTAGCAACCGCTGAGCCTTGAGGTCAGCCCTGCATTGGCCCTGAGGTCAGGCATCAACTTACACACAAGTTATCAAATTCTTGAGAAATGCCTCAAGTAAAAACTTTTTGTTGTTGTAAATAGCCCACAGCACCCTAGGATAGAGTATTCTTCAGGCAGACTAGCCATACCCGGACCACAATCTTGGATAAGGCTATTTCCTACCATTGGATTGTGGTATGACCTATCATTAGAGCTCTGCTATATAATATATCATACACTAGTTTACAAATCTGCTCCTATGAAACAGGCAGTAGACCTAGCAACAGATTAGGGAGGTAGGGGAAGATAAGTTAATACTCTTCGTTTGCCATGTTTTTTGCTGCACATAGCAAAACGTTAGCTATCACTGTCATGTCTGTAATTTCTGCAGTATAGTAGTTTTTTTAAAAATAAACATGCTTTTGCCCTTGTTTTGAAAAACAAAAGTTCTAAACGCACCACTTACCTTCTCCACATTTCAGCCTTGCTCTCCGCATCTTTCTCTACCACTGATCGCCACCTAGTGATGAATCCAGGGCATAGCACATATGACACATGGCCTGGCTGCCACCTTATTGTGAGCTCAGTAAGATTGACACCACTCAGTAAGATTGAGCACCACTCCATTAGCAGCACTCGATTTTTCAATCAAATTTTGTTGAAGGATCCGGGCCAAAAAATGTGAGCCAAACAGTGACTGTTCAAATATTCTGACAGCTGTGGGCACCAGCTGTTGTAAACAATAGCCTGGCAGAGAAGATTCCCTTAGCCATGCCTAGCCTAGTGTGAATGGTGGAATCAAGTGTTTTTTCTCGTTCAGAACACAGGGTTGAATGAGAAAAAACACAAGTGTATGGCCAGCTTCATGCTGCACAGTACAGAACATCTATGCAGCCCTGCAGCATGTCTAAAGCCTCATGCTGGATAAGAGGAAGAGGGTCGGTGCATGTGATGCATGAAACATATGGAATTAAATTATGTACGCTTTAATTATTAAAATTTAGTTGGAAAAAAGGGTGGAGGGAGGAGAAAGAAAAAGGGCTAGGAATTTATTTCAGAAGCTGGAGTTCCGCTTTAAGTGTTTTCCCAGGGCACCTGATGAACATAACAACTGGTTTAGGTGTACCATAAAAAAAGTGGCTGGCATCTCCTGTATAACTATGCCTTGTTCTTATATTAAGTGGCTAGGCTAAGGTTTGTACTACATAAAATGCAATTATTGTTGCAGCAGTTCCTAGAAAAGGAAAGAAAAACAAAGCCTGCTGGGATAGCTTGGTGAAGCTATAAATCTAGTAGCACCCACAGCCTCCACAATTAAACATTTACTATCCTTAAGTATGTGTAGTCATTCATTTGGTTTATTATACATAATGGCAGTCACTGACACGTGTTTAGATTTGATTCCTTGAAATTTGTGTAATGGTAAATTTTTTCCATTACACCAAGGACAATATTTCTGCTCTTTTCTCTCTATGCTATACAATATCATTTGAAAGATTCTACTCTTTAGGGGAAAAGTAACAGCACCTGCAGCAAACAAGGCATTTTCTATTTTTAGCTTGCCTTGTGCTTTGTTTAGAGATTTCTTTAGTTTGATCTAATTTGACTTATTCTGTTTGATTGGTCCCCATTCTGCAAGCCAATTTCCACTATTACTACTACAAAACTGCTCTACATTTATTTCAGGGATTTGAAAGTATTTCAAATACACATTAAATATATTAACAAAACCTATATTACATATGTCAATCAGAAGAAGGTTAAATAGTATAGTATAGCATAGTAAGATTTCTCACAGTATATGCACAGTTATTTATATGTGTTATCTCAAGAAATTACATTCATGATTGTGGATTATTATTTGGCTTGGTTATTACTGTACACAGATTGATGCCATATGCCTGTAGTTACCTTTGCCTATTATTTCCTGGCTGATTTTGTTTTAGAATATTTATTTGATTTTTGTTATGATTATGACATTTAGGTTGCAGTGTATTTTGTAATGCAATTCTTAGTAGGCAACAAACTAAGTGCATATAACAATAAGGTGAAACTGTCATAATCATCATTATTGTCCCTATTATCATAAATCTTTTTATAGATGTTTGCAAGGAAAGTAATATTGCTTTCATGCTATTATTAACGGAACTAGCTATGAAAACTGAAATCTAATTGACTTATGAGCTAAAAACATTTTAAAGTTAAAAACATTATGAGTTAATAATATTTTTTGTATTAAATTATCACCTTCGTTTAGAAAGTCTAATAATCATGGCGTATTTCCGCCATTTGAATCCAGTAGGAAATGTGCAGCACACTTTAACTTGATAGAAATACTGAGAAATGTAATGACGAGATGATAACCATTCAACTGTGAAAACATCTTTCTTTATTTGACACTTTTCCAAGTCTGCTACTGATAGAAACTGTTAAGTGACCAAACAAACATTGGTGGCAAGCAACAAAAATTAAAATTGGCGTCATGCTTTACTCTTCGACCATTCCTTCCCCTTCTTCAGACATGTATTTATGTCTTAGATGTTTAATGCAGCGAGAAGGCACAATGAAGTGCACATATCCATGTCTACAGCTTGAATGGCAAACTCAGGTCGTAATACAAAGAGGATATGTCTTAACACAGCACATCAGATCATGTAGGAGAATGCAGGTTAGTGTGTTGTGCATATGATGCACATTGCTGTGTGTATAACAGCGTAAATCTAACATTCAGGTAAATGCAGAGTTCATATACATAGATACATGCGTCTTTCAGTGCTTGGGAGGGATGATACATTGATTGAGGTACACCCAAGAAGACGGGTCCTAAGACTTATAAGAAGTATGTTTAAGGGGGCATGGCGGTGCATTAAAGTCAATGGCGCAGCAGCCACGCCCTGCAGTCACAGTGCAATCGACCGCACCCGAACGTGTGGCACATCAATGCCTGCGTTCCGGTACAGTGCGGTCAGAAGAAATACTGCACGCACTATTTTTCTGACCGCACTGACCTGAACACAGGCACTGATGTGCCACGCTTTCAGGTGCGGCCGATCACACTGCAGCCGGAGGGCTTGGCTGCGGTGCATTGACTTCAATGCACCACTACGCCCCCTCCCTCCCCAAAACAAAGTGAGCCAGCCGGGATGCGATCCAGTGTGTTGCGGCCAAAATCGGGCCAGAACGCACTGGGGCTAGTGTGAACCAGCCCTAAAAATAATCAGAATTGTCTGTTTGCAGGGCAGGTTTAAAATGGGCCTGCACTCCATTTTAAAAGTGAACTCAAGCCTTAACTTGCACAGTTGCACAGGCTCCTCTCCAGGTCTAAAATTGTCAGAGCCCACCTCATTTCCTGGCTGGAGGACATCCAGCATCATCGAGCGTTTGTCTCTAGTGCCATACTTTCCCTGGCCCACTCCATTCATTCATTGGATTTCAGCTCCTTCAATCATGGAGACATTATGCATGGAAATGTAGCCTGCACAGGAAGACTCACTTCTTTAGACTGATATCCACCCCTCAAGGCATTTTGATATTTGCATAACTTCCAGCAAGAGCTAGCCCACTGCTTGGGTTACAGCTGAAGGCTCTTGAGTACTGAGACAGGGTGCTGTGATGTTTTCAGGAAGCCATGTTCCACACCCTGCTGGCCGCTCCTACCAACTTTGACCTGCCTGCATTGCATAGAGAAGCCCATAAAATAAGGCATGTAATAGAAACAGGTTTTATTTAACAATTGCTTTAACATGTTGATAAGAAAGGATAGGGTAGAACCAAGGAAGGCAAAATATAAGCAGATCAAATTTCATCTTTAAACTTTGAAAAGCCTTGCCTAAGAGCAATCACCACAAAATGCCATCAATAACTTTATTGGCTAGAAAAGCCAATCCCCATTCCCATCCCCATTTTTATCCTCATTTGACTTAGTTTTGACTTTGTTACCGAGGCCTGACTTTTCCTGACTTCATAGCTAGGCTCTGCCAGCTGAAATTCTGCTGCCTAATGAGAGTGTCTCAATTTGCCATTGAGTTTGCTCACTATACAAGCGGAGGGCAGCTGGTGGGTTTTGGCCATCAACTGGGGGAAAGGAAGCCTTTATTAACAAAGAGAAATAATAAAGAAGGAGGCTTTTCTGTCCAGTAAAATTAATTGGGGAAGCTTGTCTTGCTTGACCTTGGGCAGGACCTTTACTTATTATATGAAGTACAGGTTCACATAGCAAATGACACATGCAGTACAAAAACATGAGATGTTATTTAAAGCTGGATACAGGTGTTAAAATTCACATAGAAGAAAGATTTGCATTTAGAAAATGTGTGCATTCAAGGTTAAATTACAGTTTCACTGGTCAGAATACCAGGATCGAATTAAAATCTCCTAGGGTGGATCTGGCAGCAGAACATACTGATGTAAGTAGGAGCAGGCATGGTATGTTTTCTGAATATACAATATACTCTAAATTTGCCTGCTTTCTCTTTAATACAGGTTTATGTTAAGGTTAGATAGAGACATTAATGGACAGTCAGATCTGATCAACTAATTTAAACGTGCAAATTCAAATTGCCTTAGCATACATGTTCATGACATGGGATGAAGGAGCGGGAGCAAAGCCAGGCACCTTCAATGCTGGCTTGTCTTGCAAAGAAACAACATTGACTTGCTGAAATGATCCAATTTGGCTAATTGCTAATTCCTTCAAAATGTGTCAGCCTAGGGGCATTTGGGTAAAGACACTACAAATGTCATTGACTTTTCTGTACACCTGTTTACCCATAACGCAGAGGAATCCCCGCAGTCCCCCATGCTTCTGGCGCACTTAATCACCAGTAGTCCTAATAAACATCTATGTAGTTATACAAAACTTTAAACTTAACCTGTAATGGAGTATCTACAAAGGTATTGAGGTATGGCAGTATATAATCAAATGTCCTTTTCAGTTATTATCATATTTAATATATAAGGCTCACAATAAACTAATCTTAGACTTTGTTGTGCTCTTTGTTGAGAGGTAGTGCGTTATATATACAGGATAACGCTGATGTAAAAATCATAATTCAAAACATGGTATAGTTCTGATACCATAGTTAGATATTAATTACTTTGGAATCCTTCATGACGAAGGTATTTACTTCCTCAAGTAATCTGGAGATATATTGTGAACTTTGCATGATGTCTGTGACAATTAACCTCTGGGAAAGTCAATGAAGTACTAATGCAGAAGTGAGATTTTTTTTAACTACATGACATTATGAAAATGATGTCCCTTAAGCTTGCTGAAATATAACTTTAAGAGATGTACTCATGACAACTATACAACTCTCTCTTTTAGTGAGTGAAGATACCGGAGACGTTGTGAAATACAAAATGTGGCTCCTTTTCCAGGGTACATACACAAGAAATATAATAGCACATGTGGGATATTGCCTGTCTTTGCATTTCCCACTTAAGGTGAGTGTAGCTACACTATATTGCCAAAAGTATTGGGACACCCATCCAAATCATTGGATTCAGGTGTTCCGTGCAATTTCCTTGCTACTAAATATTCCACGGTCAACTGTTAGTGGTATTATAACAAAGTGGAAGCAAATGGGAACAACAGCAACTCAGCCATGAAATGGTAGGCCACGTAAAATGACAGAGCGGGGTCAACACATGCCGCAAGAGCACAGTGCACAGAAGTCACCAACTGTCTGAAGAGTCAATAGCTACAGACCTCCAAACTTGGTGTGGCCTTCAGATTGGCACAACAACAGTGCGTAGAGAGCTTCATGGAATGGGTTTCCATTACCGAGCAGCTGCATCCACGTCTTACATCACCAGGTGCAATGCAAAGTGTCGGATGCAGTGGTGTAAAGCACGCCACCACTGGACTCTAGAGAAGTGGAGACGTGTTCCCTGGAGTGACGAATAACGCTTCCCTGTCTGGCAATCGAGATGGACGTGTCTGGCTTTGGCGGTTGCCAGGAGAACGGTACTTGCCTGACTGCATTGTGCCAAGTGTAAAGTTTGGTGGAGGGGGTATTATGGTGTGGGGTTGTTTTTCAGGGGTTAGGCTTGGGATTGGCCCCTTAGTTCCAGTGAAGGGAACTCTTAAGGCATCAGCATACCAAGACATTTTGGACAATTTCATGCTTCCAACTTTGTGGGAACAGTTTGGGGATGGCCCCTTCCTGTTCCAACATGACTGCGCACCAGTGCACAAAGCAAGTTCGATAAAGACATGGATGAGCGAGTTTGGGGGGGTGGAACTTGAATGGCTTGCACAGAGTCCTGGCCTCAACCCGATAGAACACCTTTGGGATGAATTAGAGCGGAGACACACTCCTAAACCTTGTGGACAGCCTTCCCAGAAGAGTTGAAGCTGTTATAGCTGCAAAGAGTGGGCCAACTCAATATTGAACCCGACAGACTAAGACTGGGATGCCATTAAAGTTTATGTGCGTGTAAAGGCAGGCGTCCCAATACTTTTGGCAATATAGTGTTTATTAGCGCACTTGAAACAACACAGTTAGGTACTGTCCTGGTTAATTTTTTTAGTTGCACTAACAGGTAAATTTTCAGGAAAAGCTTTCGGGGGTCCACCCCCTTCTTTTAAGGTCCGAGCAGTATTCATATACCATGGTTTATCCCATTTAAATGTTAGTGCAAATAAAACAAAGTATCACAGACAGTACTCAACTGTGTTGTTTGCATTTCCTGAGTGCCATCCTAGCTAATTGGTCTGAACGCATTAGGCTGAGAGTTTGTACAAATCAGATGTGGTCCCATGCAGTTTGCTATGTGTTACAATGCAGGCAAATTTTAAGCTACTTTAAAAATTATATGGAAACTTTCAAAAACACATGCATGAAATTGCTGTATAATAGTCTACGCATTGTTAATCAGCTCTGGTGTGAATAAACCATACTGCTATCCATACACGAGCAATGGCAGTTTCAAAAGTAAAACAAATACATGAAGGCAATCTACTTTCAAAAGTTTTGATTGTTTTACAGTTTCAGTAGGAACTGTTGGTGGTATGTTGCCTTGATCCCTTTGACCATTTTTGGAATTCAAATTTGGTTATAAATGATTAGTTGCTATAAAATTGCCTAATGTATTGACATCATTAGCCTTGTTCAATTAGTTGAATATGGCACCACAGATTTTTTCAATAGCTTATTAATTACAATTAAAATATACCGCTAAATCTATTCTTTTTTTATTACTCTTTTGTCCCCAGAGTCCTTTTTGTTGTTGCTGTCTGTGTCGCTCTGGGGAGATTCACCGAAAATAATAGATTTGGTGACTAGGGTCACTGCAAACGAAATTGTCAAAGAGCAAGAAATCCAAAATTTGACAGCTTCCACCAGACCAGGAGATAAAGGGAAACCTAACAATTGGGACACCTGTCCCAGTGCCAACTGTCTAGGCAAAAGTTCCTCTCACTTGCTTACTGTTCCCTAGGGAGAAGAAGCAAAGGGAAATCTACCCAATGAGACACATAAAACCTGACAGTTTAAAAAAAAAAAAGGTTTGCCTATATATACACTGAATTTAGTATACTGTAATACAAGATGATGGGTTATTTCATAATGACTAACACTAGTTATGAACTACAGTGGACCATTTTATTCTAATACCTGGGCTGCTAAAGAAAAACTCCCTAAGCTGCCCATACATGGATCAATTTTTGCCCATTCTATCTGAGGGTGCTGCCGGCACCACCCAGATGGACAAAAGTCTATTTTACAAACAACTTTTGTCCAAGGAGCCAGGGGGGAAATTGTCAGCCAAAGAGTGACTACAGTCAATCAGCTGGAGTTACTGCCCAGGTATTCAGACAGCCGTAGGTGCTATAGAGCTGTAGAATACAATATAGCAGTCATAGAATACAATACAATAGGCAGCAGAGGAGATTCCTCCATCTGCGCTCTTTAGTGTGGATGAGAGAATTGAGTGATTTCTCTCATTCAGCCTCCTGGGTGAATAAGAGAAATCAACTGTGTATGGCCAGCTCTATGAACCAATCACATTTATACTTGTCTAAATCTGATTGGTTGCTGTGGGTTACTGCATATCATTGCTGTTAATGCTGCTTTGTTTTTGTAACTTCATAGTAAATCAAGTGTCCATAGTATTTTCACAGCAATTCTTATTATCTCTATTCAGAATAAAGATGTCTAATTATTACTGAAAAATGAAATCAATCAATAGACGCATGCCCTTTATGCAGATGACTCTATAATCTATATTATTTATGAGAGTGCAATAAACATGTTATCATGTCAATGACCCAGTATGATTAAGCGGTAATTCAAAAGAGAATTTCCTTGCCTTGATTAAAAGTCAGAAGTGACCACAAGTTTTTCATGCTGACATAAACTATATACCCATTAAAAGACTTCATCATTACAAGGTGACAGCTGGCTAAAAGCAGGAATCTGAGTAAACCGCATGTATGTAAGTGACATAAAATATAACTCGAAGCAGTATTTGTTGTTTCATAAAGCAATGTACAAATGTAATGCTAAGCGGTCAGAACTTGCATGCAATATTCTGCCATTCAGCATTTTTCTTGCAGCGTAAAAATAAATAGTAGTAGGTAAGCAATATAGGAAGCATGTTGTGTTTGAGTTTGTCCTCTTACTGTCCTCAGTGATACAAAAAAGCACAGCATACAGAACATTTTATAACAAACACTGTTGTAAGCAGATGAAAGGACTCGTCTTACCTTCTGATGTCACAATGATAACATGCAGAGTGAGGAGGAAAAAGCACAAATAGGTGAATGCCATTCTTGCAAGTCTACCAGCAAGTGATGCTGTGAGCCAGATTCAATCAGGATCTTTATACTGTGCTCACATCTCAGCTGAGAGTTTTTATACAGGAGAGGGGACATAGCCAAGAAGGTGAACTCCTCCCTCTACTGCATATTCCCTGATTCCACCAATAAGTGTCACTCATTCCTTATCCTTGTAAACTTGTTACAATTCATCTGTATCAGGCATGTAGAAATAGAGTTAACTTTTACGGAAATGGCAAAATGATAATAGAAGCTCTCAATTATTGAAAGAATTCTAGACTTGACTACTAAGAAAAGAAAACAAAAAACATTAAGAGTTCAAAGCATATTTACTGAGAAATGTTAGTTCACTTGTTCTTCAAGTCTGATAGCTATCTCCTGCTAAACAAGTGCTTATTTTCAATAGCAGGCTTTTGCTGAGATTGTGATTTAGGATGTATCTAGAACTGCAGCTAACTATTATTTTCAAAATTGTTTAGTTAGCCGATTATTAAGTTCGATTAATCGGTTAATCGGATAAAAAATTAAAAAATAAAATACATTTTAAAAATGGCTCCAGCGATGGGGGACTAGTTTGTATTGAGATTGTAGTCCATCACAGGAGCAAGCTTGGAGCGGTGGAAGTAAAAAAGAAAAAAAAAAAGAAGTGTGGTGTGCAATATAGTGAAATGAAAAGTGAAAAATTATACAGCAATGAATGCAGAACGGCACCGGCTATAGAGGACAATGTATCAAAAAGCCGAGTACAAGTACTGATACTTTTCCTCAAGTACTCGCTGATACCAATTACCGATACCTTTTTTTTAGTGTCATGTGACAGTTTTTCGAACATAATAATAAAGACTAATGATTTTAGGTCAGTGGTGGAGCAGCAGGGCCACTGCAACCTCTGCAATCCTGGTAGTTCTGCCACTTAATGCAAGCTGTAGAGGGACTACAAATCCCATCCATACATTATACACCAATGCAGAATGCCACAAGCTATCGAGGACTACAAATCCCAGCAATACAATATACAGCAATGCAGAATGTCACTGGCTATAGAAGACTACAACTCCTAGCAATACATTATACAGCCATGCAGAATGGCACCGGACATCGAAGACTGTAAATCCCAGCAATACATTATACAGCAATGCAGAATACCACCAGCTATAGAGGACTACAAATCCCAGCAATACATTATACAGCAATTGTGCTGTTACTGTTATATGAAAACATGACACTCTGCGTAGTCATAGTTAATGTGTATATAAATGTGAAGTGAGAATTTATATAGTTAATTTCCTTAAGCCATTGTCCTTTGGTACTAGTATAGCTGGTTTAATATACTGCCATCGTATGGTCATTTTGGTTATTGCACCACATTTTCTGTGTATTTCCCCCTTCTGGTCCAGAAGTAGTTCTTTCTGGTGTCATGGCTGACTGTGACTTGACCACATATTAATCTGATTGCATGGGGGGAAACATTATCATCTTTGACCTGCAAATACCGTCATTTCTATCATCTGCCACATCCTGTTGTGTTGTCTGCTGTAACAAACATGCTGCATTCAATAAAGAGCTTTGTGGATGAAAAGGTATTTGGTGAGTTCAGCTATCTGATTAGTATTGTCAGTGGTGATTATATCTGCTTATACAGGCCAGGCATAGAGGTCTCAGCGAGGGATAAATCACTAATACAACAATCGGAGTCAGAATAGCAATGCAGAATAATTTGAAGCTACATACTTTGTGTTGTCTCCAGGGTCTCAGGTGGACTGTAGGGGTCTCAGGAGGACTGTGCTGGGTCTCAGGTGGGCTGTGCAAGGTTGCAGGTGGGCTATGCAGGCTCTCAGGAGGGCTATGCAGGGTCTCAGGTGGGCTGTGCGGGCTTTCAGATGGGCTGTGTGGGCTCTTGTGCGCTGTGCAGGCTCTCAGGTGCGCTGTGCAGGCTCTCAAGAGGCTGTGCAGGGTCTTAGGGCTGTGCAGGGTCTCACCAGAGGTCCAGATGGTCTTGCGTGTGGGTGCGGGCGGCATGGTTCCACAGAAAGAAGGAGGAGATGTGCATCTGCGCTGTAAACAGGCATCACGTGGTTTACAGGAAGGCTACCAGCAAGCGGGGGACCTCAGACAGTCGCTTCAGTTGAAAAATTTCAAGCTCTAGTATCGGCGCTTAGTGTCTGGGCACAGATACCGATAGCGTTATCAGTATCAGTACATTCCTAATTATTACCTTTTTTATATTGAAAATGTCATATAATAGGTAGATATCGTTTAAAAACGTATTCATATGTATGATGGTTAATTGTATTCCTTCTACTACTAGTAATACACTACTACTACTACTACTAATAATAATAATAATAATGATAATTTAAAAAAATATTAATAAAAAACAAATATCTTTTATCAAGATGGGGTATTGTAGCTTCTACCTATAACATGAACCCAAGTGAGATAATTGGTAACAGCAAATGAATGTCCCCGGATGCAGGATAGATTTGTTCAGTGACAATCATCTATTCCAAACCACATGTAATCCTACCATGAACAATTACATGCCTGCCTGGACTGCTGCTTAGAGATGCGGCTGCTGTCACCCTGTCATTTACTTGAATGGGCACAGCAGCTGCATCATCGGGACACCTGTATCAATCACTATCACAACCCCTCCCTTCCCAAGATAAGCTGTGCTGGTAACATCTGCTTGTGCCGCCTACTTTCTTCCACCTACCCTATGCATTAAAATAAACTTAAGTCAGCAGACCATGCAACTTTTTTCCAGTTCTTACGGTGGTCAATGAGTGCCAATAAGGTCAATAAGGGTAGCCTTAGACCACCCGTAGGCAATCTCTGCAGTCCAGCTGTGGTGAAACCACAAATGCCATTATGCCTCTGTCTCATGGGACTGGTAGTTCCACAACAGCTAGAGTGCTGAGGTTGCTTACCCCCGCCTTAGACTTATTAGACCTTTCAAGCTGAAAGCCAGGAAGATACTAAGAAAATACCAGTGCAAATACTTATTTACTTAGATAAAGCCTTAATTCTATTTCAAAATGCAATCGGAGTAATATCCTAATAATGGCCAATTTTATTCCCCTGTACAGCAGCACTCAGACTGGGAGAGATAGACAGAGATAGGAGCAGCTCTAGGAACTAATCAGGCTGATAGGAAAGTGATGACATATCAATGTGCTGCTGCACCTTCACTGTCCCACCAGCAAGCTGTGAGTATGTTATTGAACAAACTGCTGTGCTGCTGCAGTAGAGCTTAAATACCTGATTCTGCTGTGTGGTAGGGCTATATAAATCTCAGAATAGCATAGTTGCATTAGGTAATGGTTAAAAAAAACCTGGATGTTTGTCCATTTCGTTGTCCTTTGGTCTTCATACCTTATAGATATAAGAAGCAGGCCAATGAACAAGCAAAGGATCCCACAGGTAGGCTGACAATGCTGCTGCAAATTGCAAGGCAGCAGAATGGTGCTGTCAGCCTGAAAGAGAAAGTGCTATTACTGTGCAAGATCTTCAGGTAAGACATTTTAAAACAGAGTCAAGAAATACAGAAAACTGTATACAGTGAAGCACGATACCAAACATACGGAAAAATATTTTTAGGGCTCACATACACTTTAAAGGTAAAGGTTAGGTTAAGTTATAAGTGTGTTTTCTTTAATTGGGAAAATAAGATTAGTTACGTTAAATGCTAGGGGATTGGTTGAGAATGTAGAGCTTATTTTAGTTTTTAAAATCTGCAGTGTAAATATGTTAAGTGTTAAGAGGTGTATGTCAGTTTAACTATGTTTGTCAGTTCTGTAATATTTACACATTCGTTCAGGCTGGATAGTGTAGCTAGCTATCGCTACACTCCCTGCACTGTGACAGGATTGCTGCGGCTATCATACACTGAAGCAACAATTTTATTTGCCCACCTTTCCACTGCCCTTGCCCATTCATATAATGTATTGAATTCTGTGAACAATTGCAGAATACAATGCATCTTGTGAACAGACAAGGGAAGTAGAAGGGCGGATGAACTACACTGCAGCTCTGAGTTCTCTCGCTATACTTCTTGCCTCAATAAATCTGTAACTATTACAGAAATAACAAACATAAAGTGGCATACAAGCCTTAAAACTTACCATATATTTACACTGCAGATTTGTAAAAAATGCCTGGAGCTCTGCTTTAAGATTGCAGGGGAAAAAGGTGGTTTTAGGGTAATGAAAAGTGTTAGGGATAGGTATTACTTTAGAAGGCATGGGTGTTTTTATTTAAACTCTAACGTGTTTAGTAGGTATGATGCGATATATCGGCCGGCAAAACATATCAGCCGAAAATTGCAATTTTGGCTAAATGCCGAAAGTGCCATTTTCCTGCATAAATGGAATCTGCTTCTCAAGTTACCTCACTCCAGGGAGTCAAACAAAAGTCAATAAAGCAAGATAGTTCTGGGTAATAGTTACTCAATATTCCTCCTTCTGTTACATCACATCACAGAGGCAAAAGTCATGAGGAATAAATAATAAAGATACGTGCTGTTCAGGAGTCTGAAGATAAGATGAGTTTGGTGCATACAGTCCTCTTCCCAACTGATTAGAAGTCACGATCAAGTGGTTGATGAGGGAGATCTTAGCTTGGAAGCAACACGTATGTAGTGGTTGTTGGGTCAGGCTGTTAGTACTACACATGGATGTCCTGGAAGGGTTAATGGCAGCAGACCTGGAGGCTGAATGTGAGTCTAAGCAGAGAACCGAGCAGAGGACGGAGAGCAGGCAAGTCTGGTGTCTGAGGGTTCAGAAAGACAAAGAGGTGGGGAAGAGCAGCAAGAAAAAGCCCAAAGCAGCAAGAAAGAGCCGGAGGTATGCACTCGGACAGTGGTAAGGGCAAATATTGGGACATTTTTCCGCAAAACAGGGGAGGAGGAGACCACATGCACACCAACAAAGGCATTGGTCTCAGGGGGAGATGGGGAGCCAGCTTCAGCGGTTTCCTATACTAACAAGTCTCCAATATGCAGTGAAACTGGGCATAGAACCTGTGATGAAATGTCAGAAGCAGGAAGCGATAGCGCTGAAATGGAGCTCTCGGGCTCTATGAGATGTCTCGCCCTACTCCCTACAAAGAAAGATTTGGAATCAATGTATCAGTGTTTAGAAGACCTACATAAGAAAGACATGAGGGAACTAAACTCTAACTTAAAGAGGTTTCATGAGAGAGTGGAGGCACTGAAGACTGTAATATCATCATTGCTCATGGGATATTCAGCTCTGAGCGAAGGTATTAAGGAACACAATGTGCAGCTTCAGACCTTGCTCTCAAGTATGGATGATCTGGAAGATCGCCAGCGGTGAAGAAACATCAGGATAAGGGGAATTCACGATGAAACAGGACTTGCGGAGCTCTTAACAATAGTACAAGGTAGATAATCTTTAGTACTCTGTTGGGGAACCCCAGGGCAAGCAGATAGAGATTGATCGAGTGCACCGTATAGCAAATAGACAAAGGGCCAGTTTAATGCAGACACAAGACGTGCTATGTGGGATAATTTGTTTCGAAAAAAAGGGAAGCCATACTAGCTAAGGCAAGGGAGAAAGCACCCCTAGAGTTTGAAGTAGCCTCGACTACCTTTTTTGCAGATCTATCCTGGAGGACTCTGGCAAAACGGAGAGCTTTGTGACCAGTGACTAGTGCATTAGTAACAGCAGGTATAACCTATAGATGGGGGTTCCTGTTTAATCTGCAGGTACGTAAAAATGGATGCTTTTATACTTTCCATTCTATGAAAGATTTACCAAGCTTTATGGATGAACTGGGGCTGGTACCAGTGGAGATTGAAGCATGGCCTGATCCAGGTGCCCCTGTATTTGCTCATATCCCAGATTGGGAGCAATGGAACTTGGGTAGTTCGGGACAAGTTCTAGGGGAAAGAATTGATGAATGTATTGATATGTCATTCTGTATGCAATATAAAGCGGGAGGGGATTATTAGAAACATTGCAGGTAGAGGTAGAGATATATTGAACGGAGGTGGTGGTGGGGGGTTGTCTCTTTTCTCTTCTCTTTCTCCCTCTTGCTCTCTCAGTGGAGGGGTGAAGGTAAATATGGTAGCAACTGTGAGACTATAAGCAGAGGAGAAATTCCATCTCCTTATTAGAAATAAAGGGATGGGAGTGTAATGGATGTGGTTAAGTGACTATGATAAAAATGCCTATTTCAATATATATTGTAATATATATATGTTATTGTTCCTGTTCATATTAATCCTTAAGCAAAATGGCTGCCTAGTTAGTTGCTCAACTTAGCACCCCTTCAGTGCCCAACGTGGGGCCTCGGGTTCTGTACCAAAGGACAGCCGATCGAGAGGAGACCGGGGCGCACCAACACACGAGGCAGCAGAGACTGGTCACCTCTGCAAAATACGGTAAGAGATAACATTTAATATCTTGCCAGTATATCCTGCCTCTGTTTTGGCCTGTTTCTGTGTTCATATAGGCTTCCCATGGTCAGCAAAGAAAAGGCAGGTAACGCAGCTTGCCCAAGGTCCATTGATAAAGAACCTGTGTAATCTATATCTGTCACCTGTATATGTTGTGTTATATGTATTGGTCTGTGGTAGGGCTGTGGAGATATCAGACGAAAAAGGTGGTCACAGATGACATGTACTGACGTGGTTAAACTCGGACCCTGGGTGGAGGATAGATAAATTGTGCGGTGAAGCACGGGTATCCAGCCCAAGGGGGGGCGTCAGGGGGAATAAATGCGCTAAGCGCGGGAAACCTGTGACAGGGACCCTGAATCTCACCACCTTGCCATATGAGTCGGTAATGTCATGTCATGTCCTGAGTGTGTCTGTGGTTTACTGCTGGGCATACACGAGGTTAAACGTAGTCAGACGCTGAGAAGGGGGGCATAGACTGCGTGGAGAGGGCTGCCCACAAGTTTGCAGCTGCAGAGCGAGCTGGAGATAAGAGGACAGCAGCAGGGGAGAAGGGGGGCTGCCCACAAATTTGCAGCTGCAGAGCTGCAGAGCTGCAGAGCTGGAGAGGTGGGCAAGCCACCAAAAAACAGTTAGAGGACTGTGAGGAGAACGAGAAAGAATGAGTGAGAGGTCTCGAGCTTTTGTTAGGAGAACCAGAGAGAGAGAGAGAAGATGGGATAGAAGCTGACGAGACCAGCAAAGGGTGTTTTGGCATGTGAGTTGGTGGCGGAGAGAGAGGGGGGAGTATGTGATAAGGTTGAAGAAAGTTGGCAGCAGAAGTCTGGTATAATGTGGCCAAGGCTATCCACAAAGAAAATTGGATAGAGCAGCAGCTGCAGCAGGGAGGGCAGACTGTATTTCTATATTACCAATGTGCCAGCGAGAATTAATCATTGTTCACGCTAACTGAAAAAATGCCAGCCCCCACCTTATGATGGAGGCGTCTCTTCCTGGGTATGTCCCAAGTGCACGGCACAGAATCCCCAATGGCAGAACGCCAGCGCGAGCTGCAACACCACCCATGTTACTGCAGCCTGCCCACCGGCCAACGTCCCCTTACTGCCTGTGTTAACGCCCCCCGTTAACACCCCAGTCCCACCCCTAACCTGGCCAATAGATGCACTCACCAATGGCGGCCATTTTAGTACACCCCAGTCCACCGGAAAACCTGCCCCTACTACATCCGGTGGCGGCCATCTTGGTATACCCAGCCAACACCCCGGAAGGCCTACGCAACCTGTAACTTCCCTTTATCCGGTGTTAAGAGCTGATGGTACTTACTATGTGCCACCCATAGAACCTCAAACCCCTATTATGCCGATAGTGCCGCCCGATGCAACCGCTGCATATGCAGGTGGTGTGCTAGTTCTCCCACAAGTGGGGCCTGCACAGGGGGGAGATGCTTACTGGCCAATAATCGAAGGAGTTTACAGACTGCAAGGATTGTTGATGACAATTCTTTTATTTCTGGTGTGGAATTCTGTGAACAATTGTGTGATTGGGCAAAGGAAAGACTGGCCAACCGAGCCACGAGTATCCAGGATGTTACCCAAGATAAGACAGAGTCAGTGGAAAAATTTTACACTAGGTTGTCACAGGTTTTCTCAGACCTAGGATTCAGTGGTCATAATAAAGTACATAGCCAAATGCTATCATCAGCCTTTGTGGCAGGCCTACCTTTTACTAGTGGCCAAAGGCCTGGAGTCCTCTCAAACCACTAGGAAGGCCACCCCACTTATGGTGGCAGACACTTGGCCTACTGCCCCCTATGGTGCCGCCACACCTTCCAGACCAACTTGTTTTAATTGTGGGCAACCTGGGCATTTCAGGACGGAATGCAGGGCGCCTAGACGTCGCCTCCCACAGTGGAACCAAGGCCCACTCGGCCAGCAACAAGAGCAGCAGCAACGCCCCCCCGGGGACTAGCCCAGAACACCTGGACCTTCTACACTAGGATTTGGGAAAGCCTGTGTCACCCTCCCCCTTCATGGCAGTGCATACAGGGGATACAAGGGGGCCCACTAGCGAAGGTGACCTTGCCCATTGAAGGTCATCCCATCACCTGCGACACAGGTGCTACCAGAAGCGTGATCAGAGCAGAGGAGTTGCCTGATACCTCTTTCCTTTCGGATATTGATGTATCCTGCGTGGGAGTGGATGGGACCCCCGCAACAGCCCACTGACCCGGCCCCTACAAGTTGGGACGTTCCCAGACCTACTTACCCGGTTTGTGGTATCGTCCACCTGTCCTCTGAATCTCCTAGGCGCAGATGTACTGTCTCATCTCCCCTGGGACGTGAGGACTCTTCTGCGCTGTGTCCCATTCCCCTACTAATGTCTTTGGAAGAGTCACTTTCCACTGGAGTCCCAGCAGATGTGTTGAGCAGGATTCCAAGCTACTTGTGGTCCACAGGACCTGAAGATATTGGACTTCCCCATGCAACACACCTTTGTTTCCAGTGAAAAAGAAGACGCCAAAAGAGGAACCGGAAAAGTACAGGATGTTTCAGGATCTCCAGGCCGTCAATGACGCCACGGTCTTGGAAACACCGATAGTGCCAAACCCTCACACTCTGCTTGCAGGAATACCTCCAACAGCAAGGTATTTCACAGTGGTGGACCTGGCAAATGCATTCTTCAAGCGTTCCCCTAGATACCTCTTCGCATTTACCCATGATGGATGGACAACAATACACCTGGACGGTCATGCCACAAGGAGCACAGAACTCTCCCAGTCAGTTTGCAAAAGCCATGGCCACCTGTCACGTACCTGGTATGGTCTGAATGATGAGGGAGGCTCCTTTTGTAACTCTCGTCAGAGCACCCCTGGAGATGGCACAGGTAGCGCACGGACGTAGAGAGACACCAGTGCCTGTGGATGCTGATCACCTGCTGGTAAGGATGCAGGAAGCCAGATGCAGGATTCAGGCAGCCAGATGCAGGATGCAGGATGCAGGAAGCCAGATGCAGGATTCAAGCAGCCAGATGCAGGATGCAGGAAGCCGGAAGCCAGATTCAGGATTCAGGCAGCCAGATGCAGGATTCAGGCGGACTGGGTCAGTGGCTGGCAGGCCAGGAGAATCCGGATGGTAGACGTGGTCAGTTGAAGCCGGGTCAGAACCAAACAGACAGATCGGAGCCGAATCAGGAGGCAGGAGAATAGTCAGACAAGCCGAGGTCAGAAGGCAGGCAGCAGACAGCAGGAAACAGGAGCAAGCCGGGTCAGTCACAGGATTCAGATACAGGAACACAGGTACAGGTACAGCTGAGATCTTCCAGCAACTATCAGTTGCTGCTTGGGGTTTAAATAGGCCGATTGGCGCCAATTCGTGCACTGGGCACGTGCGCTCGCACACGTGCATGTTGCACGCGATTATGCGCACGATGCACACGCACATGCGCAGTTACTGCTCGTCTGTCACTATGCACGTTTCTGCGTGCCATAGTGTGTGTAGTAACTCGAGCCCTCCTTATGCTATGGGCATTAGTTCTACGTTCCTGACACCACCAGATTTTGGCACGTGTTTATACCTCATCTATAGACTCTACAGCTCAAGAAACGAATTATAAAGTGCTTACCAGGTGGCACCGGGTCCCAAACTCCCTAGGGAAAATGTATCAAAATGTTTCCCCTCTTTGTTGGAGGAACTGTGGTTTACCGGTCACATATCTAAATGTTTGGTGGGAGTGCCCAAAGCTGAAGATTTTTGGCAGGATATTAGAGAACAAATACAACTTCTCCTTGGTGAGACTCTTCTGATTACCTTTTCTACCTTTTTGCTGCATTTGATGCCTATCTCAAAGGCTAAATATAGAGCTACATCTATGCCTCACCTTTTAAATGCAGCAAAACGGTTATTACCGAGATTTTGGAAGAGTCCAACGGTTCCTACTAGGGCAGTTTTTTGTCCGGCAGGTTAAGCTTATTATGGAATAGGAAAAGTGCATTTAACAAAATAGCAACTTGCAAAGGGAAACATGATAAGTTCTGCAGTGAATAGGAAACATGGATTAGTTATAGTTCTCTGGATCTTTAAGGTGAAATGGAAGGTTTATGGTCCTAAAATTTAGAACTATAATTTGAATAGAGGAGATCCTCCTTTCTCCATTGCGGTGGGTTTTCAATTCTTTGTTACAGAACAAGAATGTTGTTTTTATTATATTTAGTTCGTTTATTATCCAGTCTTCTTTATACCTTTTCAGTATAATTGGTATTTTACTCATGAAGTATTCACTTTTTTTGTGTGGTTTGTTTGGATATGTATATATATGTTTTTATCTGAAAGCATATCTAAGGTGAAGGTTTTGATAAAACCACTCAAAATCAGACTGAAGTTGTTAAAAAGTCTTGAGACAACGGTGGGCACAAATAGCAAACATTGAATGTATGTTAGCACATTCCCATCTCCCAAACCCTTGCAGCTTGCTCATGTGAGGAAGAAGTTTGTTGGAACAGATAGGTTTATAGTTGATAAATTCAACACTCCCTAACAGATCTATTGCATCTTCTCCAGTTTTTTCTATCAGGTGCAGGGTCAGCAAATGGGGATGAAATTTCAAATAACTGGGGAGGAATAAATAAGAAAACATCTTGTAAGAGGACAGGGCAAATTGTATAACTGTAACGTCTCCACGAACCGCGAGCCGTTTGCGTCCCAGCGTGGAACGCATCGGCCGCGTCATGTTAGGCGCTTCCCTCCCTGAAGGGGAGGTCCCATGCGTTCCACGGTGGAACGCGGAAGTAACAGCACGTTCCACGGCTTCACTTCCGCGTTCGCGGGCTATATAAGGCTCACCTGAACGCTGTTAGAGCGTTCCACTATTGGGTTTGATGTCCCATCGATGCCAGGAGCCTCAACCCCCCTTCTCCCAGCTACAGCCTCTCCACGCCAGGATCGCCTGCTACATTAGTCTCTCCAACTTCACTCCAATCCTTAGGAGACTCAGGGACCCAGCCTCTAAGCGCAAGTACTGGTATTTCAGGGGGAATGTTATCTAGTCTGCTGGCATGTACTGAGTAGCATTTACCTGGAACTGTGATTGATCTTATTCTGCTGACACCTGGCTAATACCTGAACCTGTTTAAATCTGACACTGTTCATCTGCCAAAGCTACCTAGAGACCGATTACTGGATTTATGCAATACTATTTCATTTGATTCTAAGATACCTAACAAGGTTATGAGGTGAATAACCATTATTAGGTCTCTCCTTATATTTATGTTCTGTGGCATATGATGCATGAATCCCTCACTCTCCGTCAAGATTGAGAGAGACGCCTGGGATTCTAGCCTGATTGCCATACCTAGAACCTCATTAGGATTTGGTCCGCAGCTGTGATCCACTGAATCCTCAAACTCCAAGGGAGCATTACAATTACTGACAGCTGGCTGTTGAAGCTGTGCTGTAATAAAATAGTAGCTGAATAGAACTAAAAGACCACCTGAGTCCTTGGGGTACTGTAAGACCTCTGATTGTATTTTGGGGGCTTTCTCTTCCAGATCAGCTCTCTAAAAATGGCATTGAATTTCTTAAAATATTTAAAAGGGATCCAGCATTTACAGTTGAATAAATAAAAGCCAACAACTGGTACATTTAAATCACCTTAAGCAGGTTATCACGATTTGCCACTGAAAGTTGCAGTCTGCAGAAGATGATTGGTAGAGTTTTTGCCACAATCCTATCATCTATAGTGAGTACAGAGATAGGTCGGTAGGAGTAAGGAAATAGTGGGTCCTTTTTTTTCTTAGGTAGCACTACAATGGCGGCCTCATACATGAGGAGGGCAGGGACCAGGACAGGAAGGCCTCATTAAAAGCTAGATGTTAGCTATGCCACATTCTACCTTTCGCTGCCAAGCCCTCCGGAACATTTTTCAAATCAGCTGGCCAAGCCATTTTTGCATTTTTTGCAATTTTTTCCTATTGATTTGATTTTCAACTGCTGGGTTGCTAGCGTTTGTAAAAGACCCCCAAAACCATATATTTTCTGAGAGCGCAGGCCCGGTAGAATAAAAAGATGGTGATACTAAATTTGTAGGCCCTGCGATAATTGCGCAAATGTTTCTCAAATTAATATTAAACCGATAAAAATACACAATTCAATTGTTAAAACACACCAAAATCAGTATCCGTGCACAAAATAAATAATTTTCTGACTAAATCTAAAAGATAAAACTGTATTGAGTTAATAAATAACAAATATTAGACTTGCAATGTAAGAAAATGAACTCTCCAAGGCCATTGCCAAGAGCACAATCAAATCAGAGAGAACAGACTTTTGGCCTGGACAAAATGGGGGAACATCCTTACCGGATAGCAAAAACCATAAATAAGAAAAGCAATGGTGATACAGTGTGACAAGGAGTATTCACTATTTTGTGTCTGTCCAGCCACTCAGTGGCTGCGGCTGGTGTGTCAAAGAAATAAGCCTAATTGTTAGTGACCACCTGTTGCCTTGCACGGTAAATCATTGAGTATTAAAGATACAGACATTGCAGGTGTTTCTAAGCCTCTCTGAAATTTGGCCCAACATTTCTGGACCTCAGGTAAAAAGTCCACTAATCCCATTAACCCCTTTATCACTGAGCTTTTTTTCAGTTTCTGTTAGTTAATGACTGACGCGCTTTTTTAATTTTTGCTGTGTGATTCTGCCGCGGCAGTGATATACTTTCTTACTAAGTGCACCCACACATATGATATGTTGTTTTTTAGAGGACAGATAGGGCTATATATTTAGATCACATATATGTGCCCAACACCTCACTTAGTAGGAATAATATATTTTAAAAATGAGGAAAAAAATTAAGAAAACACCTTTTACCCAGTTTTGATAATTTTATTCATAAAAAAATAGCACAGCTAAAAAAATGCATTAACATAAATTAATGTATTTGTTCTTTATTTGGAAACACCTCGCATCCCTAGGATTTTAGAAAATGTTCTGTACTTAGCCTAAAACTGAAACATTTAAATGTTTTCTCTAAAAGCTAATAATGGTCACCAGGTTAGACAGGTGGCATACAATGACACTGTCACTAAGTGTCATTAAGTATCACACTAAGTGACAGCGACATACTTTAAACAGCGACATCATGAGGGGGTTAAATAAAAAAATTCAGCTGCAGAAATTCATTGCAAGGGGTTCATTTTTATAATTATAGTATAAAAATATATTTATATATATATAATTTTTTTTTACACTTTACAATATTTTTTACAAATTGTTTACACTTTTATTTTATTTATTTTTAATTATATGAAGCAGTGATTGTGAATGAATTTCACTATGACTGCTTGATAATTTAATTAATATTTTTTTATTATTAGGCTGCCTCAAACTTAGGAACAGCCAATAATAACCTTAGGGACACTGGCCCTAACATGCACGGCAGCATATCAGGGTCACTAAAGACTTCTGATCATTGTGGCTGGTTGTCACAACAATCAGAAGTCTGAAACTACAGTTTTAAGCTTTTGCTAAATTTTTCTATGCTTAAATATTTAACAAAAAGCCAGTATAGTTTGGGATTTTTTAATCCCGATCTGTACAGCTGCCTAAAGGTGCCCATACACCTTACGACCATCGCAAGACTTTTGTCTTGCGATGGTCGTATGCTTCTTGAAAGCCCGTACGATCTGCCCACCTTGGACGGGCAGATCGTACTTGCGATCATCGAAAGCCCGCCCTGCTGAGGGGCGGGCTTCCGATGACGGCAATGGAGAACGGGCAGAGTGCGCATGCGCACACCGGCCCGTTCCGCAATGCGATTCTCGGCGGGTTTTCGAACATGTTGGCTCGACAAAAGACGTGCGACCGTACAGTAGAAACGGTCGCACGTCTTAGTTCACACTGCTCGATTCTCGTACGATCGCGGGATTTCGCCCGATTCTCGTACGAGAATCGAGCAGTGTATGGGCACCTTAACAGTGATAGGAAGTGTGTTTTATACAACAATCCTATCACTGTCAGACACCTGATCACTGAAAGCGATCGGGTGTCTGTAAAAGCTTAATTCTTTCATTAAGGATTGCCTCGATACTGAGTCATCCAGTAATGTACGGTAGCGACTGATCTCAGCAGTTACGGGCATACGGGAGCCCTGAATAGCTGCTTAGGTACAGTTTGCATGAGCAGTCATTTAGGCACTTAGTGGCGAGGATGTACAGTGTACGTCTCCCGTCACTAAGGGGTTAAAAGAGATATTTTGCAATTCTTGTGATCTGCAAAGCATATTTTTTGTCCCAGTAATTGAAAAGACAAATGAGAAAGGGTCTTGGGAGTTACCCAGTGGCAAACGTCATGTGGGAACTCGTTGAGCAATCGCCACAGCAAACAGTGCAGAAAGGTGTCCTCTGAAATCAGAGGAATTATTGCCCTCTGCACGTTTAGGAATGTTATTATTCCTTAACCAATTTTTAATGTTTTCTAATTTAAGCATGTAGCATCAGCTTTATGTAAGGCTACCTTTACATCAGTGGTAAAGGGGTGTAAAATGCCTTCCAAATCATTAATGCGCCCCTCAAGGGCTGACGTGTTCACGCACTTTTTTGTGATCATGGCGAAAAAGTGTAATGTCCTTTCTAACCCCCTGCACCTTGCCCTTGATACTGTGAATATTGTGTTGGAAATACAACAGCATATACTGAGCAGGAGATGGCGCTGTAGCACAATGTTACTCCCTATCTGCATGCTTATCTATGATACACATGAAGTTCTCTCTGTATGGTGTATAATGCTGTATTGTGATGTAATATTGTCCTAAGCAAGTAAAGCTTAATTCAGCATTTCTCAAGATCTCAGTGCTTCATCTAAACACATAGCCAACAGGTTATGGGCCCAGACACTGAACAGAATACTGCAAGTTAACAAGAGCCGCATCCAAACTACTGAAAGATGGCAAGTAGTTCAGATATGAAGTTTGCAATTGCAAAGCTCATTAATAGCAACTACCAACTATGGAAGTTCAAGCTTGAAATGCTGCTAAGCAAAGACGACTTGTGGCGAGTACTGAGTAAAGACACACCCACTAATGGACCCGTGGAGGAATGGGACAAGAAGAACAGGCAAGCAAAAGCAATTATTAGTCTGCTGGTGGAAGACAACCACCTCATCCACATAAGAAAAGAGAATACAGCTAAAGGTATGTGGACTGCATTACAAAAACTGCTTGAGCGTTCAAATCTAAACAGTAAACTATATCTGCTACGCAAGCTATATAAGATGAGGCTAGAAAAAGGCCAGGGTATCGTGAACATGTGAATGCCATGCTGGAAATCATAGAACAGCTACGTGCAATCGGAGAGGAAATTAAAGATAACAACATATATAGTAAAACATATGCTGTTGAGAAGGGTTGTTGGAAATACAGCAGCATATACTGAGCAGTAGATGGTGCTGTAATGCAGTGTTACTTCCTCTCTGCATTGTTATCTATGATACACAGGAAGTTCTCTCTGTATGCTGCATAATGCTGTATTCTGATGTAATGTTCTCCTAATCAAGTAAAAATTAATTCAGCATTCCTCAAGATCTCAGTGTTTCATCTAAACACATAACCAACATATAGGTGGTACATTGTTGCACTGATGTAAAGACATCTCTAAGTGTGAGCTTATACTCCTTCTCTTTCTCTTTTTTCTCCCTAAGAGGTTTAGGAAGTAAAGCAATAGTACTGCTGATTTTCCCTGCCATCCGAATTCATCTTCCTGGGGCACCTTGGCCTTGGAGCTGTAAGTTGTTGGTCGGTCTGGCAGGTTGGCTGAATGAGTGAGGGGCATTGGGTCATCTTCCCAACACAGGCTAGCTTGTCTGGTGAACCAATCGAGATGGGTTGCTGCCACCTCTATTATCTCTCTTTGAGTGCTACTCCCTGGGACTCCCCTTCTCTCCCTTGCCTCACCTTTTCCCTTTGATGTTGGTTAGATCAGGGCTCAAAATTTCCACTCACCCCCTCGCAATTGGGGAGTGAAAATTGCCTGGGGCCGAGTGGAAATTCATTGGGGGGGGGGCGCCGTCAGCAGGACCAGGGAGGAAACTGCCGCCGCTTCAGCAGCAGCGATCACTCGTTCAGTTCTCCCTCCCTTCTCTTCCTCAGCCGCTCAGTAGCTGCAGCGGCCGAGGAGAAGAGAAGGGAGGAAGAATCCGTTCAGCTGTCTGCCCATAACTCCGCCCTTTCGGCCACCTGCAGGTTCCTCCGCCCACGTTAGCAGCCATAGGCTGGGAGGAAGACTGCAGAGCTACAATTGGCCGGCTGGCAGGACAGCAGGGGACCTGAAGGGAGGCTTCACCTTGGAAATGGAGGATGCATCGCTGTACCCCTCCCCACCACCACCAGGAGAGGAAGAGGGCACCTGAATCACATCAGCTATGTGCACTGTAAGTCTCTGTTATTTCTGCCTTATACTGCTGACCTCTGCACTGTGCGTTACATTACTGATCTCTGTACAATGCATTACATTACTGACCTCTGTACTGTGAGTCATATTGCTGACCCTGTGCTGTGCGTTACATTACTGACCTCTGTACTGTGCGTTACATTACTGACCTCTGTACTGCTGACCTGTGTACTGTACGTCATACTGCTGACCTCTGTAATGTGCGTTACATTGCTGACCTCTGTACTGTGCATCATACTGCTGACTTCTGTACTGTGTTTTACATTACTGACCTCTGTACTGTCAGAACTATTGGGACTGAAAGGAATGAAACTGTAAGGCCTATACATATTATTCTACATATTGTAACGTGGGCATCCTGGAAGCCATCTTTGTTCTGTCTATTCAAAGGTAAATACAGGTGTCAACAGAGCTGAATGCAGATCTCACCAGAGCTAAATACACCAGTCACCAGAGCTTAATACACATGTCACCAGAGCTGAATACAGGTTTCCCCAGAGCTAAATACACATCACCAGTGCTGAATACACATGTCACCAGAGCTAAATACAAATCTCACCAGAGCTGAATAAACATAACAGCAGAGCTGAATACACATGTCACCAGAGCGGTATACAAATATCACCAGAGCTGAATAAACATGTCACCAGAGCTGAATACAGATGTCACCAGAGCTGAATACACATGTCACCAGAGCAGAATACAGATATCAGCAGAGCTAAATACAGATCTCAGCAGAGCATGAATACTGATGTCTCCAAAGCTGAATACAGATGTCACCAGAGCTGAATGTAGATCTAACCAGAGCTAAATACACCAGTCACCAGAGCTTAATACACATGTCACCAGAGCTAAATACAGGTCTCACCATAGTCAAATACAGATCTCACCAGAGCTGAATACACATGTCACTAGAGCTATATAAAGATCTAACCAGGCTGCATGCCAATTTCACCAGGGTGACATGTGGATCTCTCCAGGGCTCTGTGGGCAATAGCTATGCTGATTGGGCAGGTGCCGACTTAAAATGGTGGGTGGAGAGTTGAATGGCTGGGTGCCTGCTCCGGGTCTGTATGTGCTGTGTGGGGCTGTCCATGGATGTGCCTGTGCCGGGAAGGAGGAGGAGATATAGAACCAGACAGGCACTTCCAAGGACAGCTACTGCCAGGTACCCGGCAGGCTGCCTGAGGTTGCCACAAGTGCGGGAACTCAGCCAATTTCTGCATTTTAACAATTAAAAGGCCCGGTACAAGTACTTGTGAAAATGCAAACTAACGGCCCTGATACCAATACTAGTATTGGTATCAGGACATCGCTAGTTATCAGCACACAGTACTTTGAACTATGGTTTTTAATAAGTTATTATAAAACATTATGGGGTATAGTTATAAAGCAGCAAATCTGACATTTAGCAAACATTGACTGCAGATGGGATTTCAAGGTGGATGTGTTTTAAAATACAGTGATTGATTCACCACTAGTAAATGTTTTGTGAAAGTCACATTCACTGCTTTATAAATATGTCCCTATGAGTTCAGTTAAAAAAGAATAACATTTCCTACAATCCTTACAGCCCATTATAAACTTATATTTAGAAGCATGATGCAATATTTCTATAATAAGGATAATCCATCAGGGTAACATCAAAACAAATATTATGACAAATGAAATCAAACAGGCACATCCGGTCTGTATAGTTACCTTTTGCTTTCAAATTCACAAAGCTCATCTGGTTTACAGTTTGATTTGCAGTTCATTGTTAGGATACCCCTATGTTTATCCATAAGCATTTGCACTATTTTATCTCATATGCTTGTCATTGTCAATCCAGGACAAGACTATGAGTTCTTTTATGAATAGGTAAATGTATTGACCATACAGCAATATTATCAATTTTGGAGAGATACAAGAGTAATTTCTCTTACACTCACAATTTAACAGATTAATGGAGCGTTAATCATCCCCAGGCAACACGAAGGTGTAAATTTTTTGTTTACAGTTTTAGATTTAGGATTAATTAACAGCATAGGCGTGTGCAGCCTATTGCATTAGGGTGTGCACACAAAAGTGCAAACACACACACATATTTATTTATTTTTTTGCCATGTGACTTTTTTAAAACAATACCAACTAATGATTTTAGGACAGTGGTGAAATGCCAGGGCCCGGTCTCAGCTGCAAATGCTGCACCTCTGGTAGTTCTGCCATTGACGCCAAGGTAATGTATTATATAATTTGGGACTACAAATTCCAGTGATACATTATACAGTAATGCAGAAAACCACCAGCTTATGAGGACTACAAATCTTAGCAATACATTATGCAGCAATGCAGAATAATACCATCAGCTAGAGAGAACTACAAATGCCAGTAACAAATTGTACAGCAAATCCAAAACAAGATGGAGTCAAGTAAAGAGAAATATTGAACTCACAGTCCCCTCTTTTGTACCGCCTGCCACAGAGCAGAAAGTACAACCAGATATAAGAAAATCAGACTTTTAGTGCTCATCTTGGAGAATCACATTCAGTCTTGCAAATTCTTAATCCACATTGTCAGATTCAGATCATTGTAAAAAGTTTGCAGTTCAACAACGTTATTTTCTAGTTATATCATGTTGGGGAAGGGAGTAAGGCATGAATGAGGGATGTGCTAAGGAGGTGTCACGTCTACTGCGGGTGATAGCAGTGGAGCTCAACTGCTGAGGGAGTATGGTATACTTGGCTTCTCAGGCGTGAGTCTCAGGCGTCACTCCCAGTCTTAAGGGGGAGTTTGAGACTCTTGCATCATAGCCAGTGATAAACAAAAATATTAGATGGGCTATTTCCTCATAGCACCACCAACGTTTTGGTATAGGGGTTCAGGGTGTACTTGTATCTCGCTGATGTAGTATGAGTCTACTGGTGTCCCAATAAGCAATAGGTTCTCCCCACAAACATGTAACAGTTGTAAAGATCAGCACAATCTTGGATAGCTGTTTGTAGCGGACTGTTTGTAATAGGCTCCAAGTGGAGCGATACTTGCTGTTTTGAGCAGTTGCAGAGCAGCGTAGTACAGGGTGTGGGTCCAGGTGGATGGTGGTCCGTCACGTGGAGAGTTGCGGTCCAGTGATGAGGGGTTCAGGAGGCAGCAGGCGTTCTGACTCCAATTGTTGAACGCCATGCTGCCTCGGCTGGGGCTTTAAATAGCCCCGGGATGTGGGAGGAGCCGCCGGCCGGAACGAGCGACTTCCGCGTTCCACCGTGGAACGCAAGCCGCTCGCCTCACAATCAGGAAGTCGAGCGGCTTCCGCGTTCCACAGTGGAACGCGGAGCGGCCGTCATGGAAGCCGGCAGGACCGAGGCGGTCTGGCCCCGAGGGGAATCGTCACAGGAGGTAGAAGAGAAATAACACGATTAAGCATCCTGTCACCATCAGCACCAGTCCATGTAGCAATCCCGACCCAAGAGCTGAACCAGCTGCTTAGTCCAAAATCCCAACCCTTGTGTAAAATACCCTAGAATCTTGCAGTACCTTTATCACCCCTTTAATCTTATTTACTGAGAAATGTACCCGATTTGTGACATCTGGCACATAAGTGCAGCACTGTTCATTTAAAACTATGCATGTCCCTCCTTTCTTTTTCAGCTCCATTACAGACAATAATTAATAAAACAAAACCATAAAAATTAGTACAATGATAATTATTTATTGGAGCGCAACTGTCCTGATAATAAACTTTATAAGTTCTCAGCAGGAGGGGGAACCAGTTTGCATTGTTGACTTTAACAGCTCTATTAGTGCAGAGCAGGATCTAGTAGGGGCCTTTCACCTTGGTGTTAAACAGTTCTTTCTTTGAAAAATCTTTATCATCGCCCAGTCCCCAGACTCCAAATGGTGCACATTTTCATTGTTCTCTTTTGCCTGCACAGCTTTAACCTGGGAGTGAAGATACTGGAGTAATTTTGTTAGTGACATAACATATTTGGATACGGTTTCATCTTGTATCACATGATCTTTCACTAACAATTCTGCAGAAATTCCAGTAGTCATCGATCTACCCATCAAGATTTCATAGGAGGATCATTTATGTTTTCTGGCAGGGGTTATCTTCATAGACATGAGAGCCAGAGAAAGAGTATCTGGCCATTTTAATATGGTTTCAGAGCAGATTTTTGCAAATTTGTTTTTAAGTCCCATTTGCCCTTTCTATTGCACCCGTATTCTTTTTTTTGTATAATTAATGTTTATTGAGTTTTTGTGAACACAAGACACATAACATATGACATAAAGACAATAGCTAATGCATACATATTGAATATGGCAGTATAAGCATGGGGATAGAGGGGTTGGGAGAGTGGGTCTTATAGGGGGGGAAGGGGAACAAGGGTTTCCCCTGATCTGGGCGTTGTTCATAGAAGGTTTTTAACATAACATAATATAATAGCGAACTGACAGCCATACATATATACATATATATATTTCCCGATTGGGGTTTTTCCATGAAGATACCTGATTTTAAGTTGTTACAAAGCGTTTTGTGTAGGGAGGGAGGGCACACAACTGGATGGTACAGCAGGTTCCGTGGACATAAGAGCAATGTACTCCTCAGTGGTCTTAAAGTGTAACCACCCTGCCCAAGTCGCATAAAAAGAACTATAGTCGTCTTTGTGGGAGTAGTACATTTCTTCCATCAATCTCAGATCATCTACGCGAGTCAACCATTCCGTTATGGTGGGTATTCGGGATGATCGCCAATGTTTTGGGATAAGGGCCTTGGCCGCGTTAAGCATGAAGGGGATCACAGTCTTTTTACACGAGCGGGCCGACAGGGGGTTAAGGTGGAAGAGGCATATCCACGGATCTAATGGCGTTATGGTACTACTGATAGAAGATATGTAGCTGGTGATTTATTTCCAGTACTGCTGTATGAGTGGGCATTCCCACCATAAGTGGGCAAACGTGCCTGTCGAGCCACATTGGCGCCAACACAGGGGGCGCCACACTGCACATAGCGTGCAGTGTGGTGGGAACCTGATACCATCTGGCCATGAGCTTAAAATTAACCTCCATCATGTAACTATCAGGAGACACCGAGGAGCACATTTGTAACAGTTTAGTATGTTGAGATGGCAGTAGGGAATGCCTTAGCTCTTGTTCCCATTTAGCCAGGAAAGGTGGAGGCGATTCTGTTGTGATACTGGCTAGGATCTTATAAGTGACAGAGAGACCATGACGTGTGGGTGTGGTGGACCCTAGGATAGATTCAAAGGGCATGAAATTTTGGCGTGTACGTAGAAGCCTGCTAAGTGACTGGACAAAATGTTGCAGTTGTCTATGTCTCCAAAAATCCATTGGGTGTGTGCCCCATTTGTCCCGTAGGGAGGAAAGGGGGCAGAGCATCGTGCCTTGGAGTACATCTTCTAGGCACAGACAATCCGAATCTGTCCAAGTTAGGAAGAGCTTATCATTTTTTCCGGAGGAAAGTACTCTGAGCCAGTCAGAGGCAATAACATCGAGTTGTAAGGCCACCCCTGCCGTTTGTGTAGGCGATCCCAAGTTGCCAATGTGGCCATGGTGAGTGGTGAGGTCATAGGTGACAAGTTCCTCTCTGGGGGGGGGTGGGTCCATATACAACGGGATAACCTGTAGGCACTCAGGTCGCATTCTAATTGTACCCAACCTTTTTGTGAGGTATGGTACGTCCAATCTATTAGTCTAGTCAGTTGTGCCGCTCTATGATATACTTTAAAATCGGGTATATTGAGGCCTCCTTTAGTTTTGTGTCTGGTTAAAACATAGTATGCGATTCTGGGTCTCCTTCGTTGCCATAAGTATTTCGAGAGTAATGAGCGGAGTGTGTCTACGTAAGTCAGGGGTAGGTTAATAGGTAGCATTTGGAAATAAAATAGAACTTTGGGTAATATCATCATTTTAAGGGTGTTCATTCGGCCTATCCAGGACATGGAGCGTAGGGAGTAGGTGGTCAGGTCCAGTTAAGCTGCTACAGTCTGCTCTCTTTACCGTTATATTCAATATCTCGGATTTGCCCATATTAATCTTAAAATTGGACAATTCCCCGTATGTGTGCAATTCAGACAATATGTGTGGGAGTGAAATCCTGGGGTCCCGTACGTAAAATAAGATGTCATCAGCGTATGCTGCTATTTTGTATTCAGTGGGGGGAGAGGATATGCCATGTATGTTCAGATGGTTACGGATTGTAGCCAAGAAGGGTTCAAGGGAGAGGACAAATAATAATGGTGAGAGGGGGCAACCCTGGCGAGTGCCGTTGTGTAATGTGAAAGGGGAGGATAGGGTGCCATTCACCTTCACTCTGGCAGTTGGGGAGGAATACAGCGCAGATATCCATGCCAGCATCCAGGGCCCAGTCCCAAAGCCGACAGTGTGGAGAGCATGAATCCCCAGTCAACTCTATCGAACGCCTTTTCGGCGTCCGTAGATAAGAGCAAGACTGGGGATCCCTGCTTGTGCGCCAAATGTATCAAAGACACCGACTTGAGGGCACTGTCTCTGGCCTCTCTCCCTGGGACAAAGCCCACCTGATCCGGGTGCACCCATTGGGGGATAAGTGGGCTGATTCTGGTGGCTAGGATCTTTGCGTAGAGTTTGGTGTCCACATTCATTAGTGAGATAGGGCGATAACTAGAGCAGCATGGTTTAGCTAGAAGGGTGATGTGAGCAAGTAGCGATTCAGGGCACATATGGGTGGAATTTGCATATTTACAAAAATAAGGGGCCAGTGCAGTCTGGAAGCGTTTAAAATAGAGAAAGGGGAAGACGTCGGGACCTGGGCTCTTACCTAATGGGGTGTTTCGGATGGCTTGTTCAAATTCTGCTACTGTGATGGGGGATTCGAGAGCCGTTAGTGTGTCTTCTGGCAACGAAGGTAAACCCGCATTTTGTAAATATCTAACGATTTTCTCCCACATAGCTATGTGCGATGATGGTGTTTCAGGAGGGTGGACCCTATATAAGTCCTGGTAAAATTCGCAAAAGGCTGCGGCTATGTCTGTTGTGAGGTGGGCCATAGAGGCAGATGTTGTCTTAATTTTAGGTATAAATGTGGTGGGACGTTTTTGACGTAGGGCACAAGCTAAAAGTTTTCCAGGTTTGTTACCTTGAGTATAAAATTTCTTATTCATCATAGTAAAGGCTCGTTTAGTGTCCGACTCCAGCAGTTCCTTAAGTTGTACTCTTTTAATAGTGAGTGCATGGTGTGTTGCGGAGTCATTTGAAGCTTTAGTATTTTTCTCAAGTAAGGCGCTGGGGAGGAGTTCGGACCATAAACATTCGCCAGGGTATATACAACTCCATATAGCTCGACCTGGAGAAACAAATATCGGCCCTCTGGGTCAACCATTCTGTCTATGACCGAGAAGGGTAGGTCCTTTCCAAAACCTATGACGACCCCACGTCCTCTTCTGGTAGGTGAAGTACAATACCAGTGTGGGAAAATCTGGAATGAAGCTGCAGCGTAGAATCATGGGAGATATGCGTCTCTTGCAAAAAGACCATGTCCGCTTGCAGCCTTTGTAGCTTACTGAGAACTTGGTGCCTTTTAGCTGGAGCGTTAAGACCCCTGATATTATAAGTTACCATACGTAGGGACGCCATCATGGACCCGGAAGGGTAGCAACCAAATTGGCTTCTAGGCCCAGACCTTGGGGGGGTTCCTCAGAGAAGAAAGTGTGGAGACAAGCAAGGTGTCAGGTATACCGGCACATGTGACCCCACACCTGCGCAGGTACCCACACAGGCAGACCAAACACTTATGACCACACCGGACAGGGCACAATGTTATATATACAGTTTAATCAACAGCAAACTAAACAACACCCAAAAGCAAACATAAATAAGTAACATCACCCAGACTACTAGCAGGTAAAGGCAACAGGAGAACAAGCAGGTAATGGCAACAGGAGGAAAGGCAGGTCTGCAAATGGGTAACCGGGCTCGGGACACAAACAAGGTACAGGACTGGTAACAGGACTCTGGACGGAAATCAGGATTCTCCGGAACTGGGGACTCAGGGTTCAATTTTCAGGAAACAGGAAATGATACTGAGCCATCATCCTGACTGCAGGGAGGGTTTAAATATCCTCCCAGGAAGCACCAGGTGATGGCTAAGTACTGGCAGCTGGGAAACACCCGCAGGTGAGCACTGGAGCTGCAGGTCTCAGCTCCTGCGCCACCTAGAGGCGCTCTG
>NW_017308062.1:201199-216269 GCF_000935625.1 Nanorana parkeri
AGGAGCCGGGCATCGGGCACGGGATCGTCAGAGACTAGGAGCCGGGCATCGGGCACGGGATCGACAGGGACCAGGAGCCGGGCATCGGGATCGTCAGAGACCAGGAGCCGGGCACAGGATCGGCAGAGGCGATGAGCTGGAACTCGGGCACCGGATCGGCAGAGGCGATGAGCGGAAACTCGGGCACCGGATCGGCAGAAGCGATGAGCTGGAACTCGGACACCGGATCGGCAAAGACCAGGAGCTGGGCAGCAGGCACGGAATCATCGGAGAAGGAGCTGGATCGGATGGAGCAGCATCGACAGGAACAGGAGCTGGATCGGATGGAGCAGCATCGACAGGAACAGGAGCTGGATCGGATGGACCAGCATCGACAGGAACTGGATCGGACGGAAGAGCATCGACAGGAACAGGAGCTGGATCGGACGGAACATCGTCTGGAACAGGAGCTGGATCGGCATCGACTGGAACAGGATTGTCCCGAACAGGTACAGGATCGTCTGGACCGCCTAGAACCGGAACTGGATCGGCTGGAACGGGAACAGGCTGGACTGGAATGAACCCTGAGTATCTAAAACGGTCATCCACAGTCTCATCCTCAGAGCAGTCACTGCAATCCTCCTCCTCTGAACAATCAGTCCATTCCTCAAGATCCTCCAAGTCCGGCTGAGATGTAGCCAAGTGGCAGACTGGAGCTGGCGCTGGGGAAAACCAGGAGTTGGTTTGATTATGAGTAGCAGGAGTCACTGCGGTAGTCCTGGGCAACCTGGTTAAACCCGATCGGGACCTGGAGTGGGGAAAAGCCTGCATGGACCATAGGCCAGACCACGTCTGAAGCAGGGGTTGGGCAAAGGTATCTGCACAAACCCCATGGTCAACAAGGAGCTACACTGCATGGAAACATTCCAACAAAGTATCCCGAGAACACGCAGAGTAATGCTCAAAAAACTCATCTGGATCATCCTCGAATAGCCACACTAGCGACTCAACCTGCGGTAGGGTAAATGGAGGGGAAAAGTCATTACCCTTATTACCACTCAGAGCAAGTTCTGTCCAAATCTGGATTAGGGGTTGGATATCCCAAAAAGGACAACCAGTGGTATCCATAAAACGGTGAGCGCTGCGGAACATATTCCAATAGCTCTGCTCTGGGGGAGCGCTGGAATAATTGTCGGCAGCGCTGTGGTGCCTCGGATGCTAAACGCACATAACCATGCATGCGCTCCAGATCCATTTTGACACTGGAATACCTCAAAAAGCAAGCAGGTCCCCGCGTGGTCGATTTGGCCGTTACTTGGGCTCAGTATTCTGTCAGGGATACCAGCACAGGTGACCCCACACCTGCGCAGGTACCCACACAGGCAGACCAAACACTTATGACCACACCGGACAGGGCACAATGTTATATATACAGTTTAATCAACAGCAAACTAAACAACACCCAAAAGCAAACATAAATAAGTAACATCACCCAGACTACTAGCAGGTAAAGGCAACAGGAGGACAAGCAGGTAATGGCAACAGGAGGAAAGGCAGGTAATGGCAACAAGAGGACAAGCAGGTAATGGCAACAAGAGGAAAGGCAGGTCTGCAAATGGGTAACCGGGCTCGGGACACAAACAAGGTACAGGACTGGTAACAGGACTCTGGACGGAAAGCAGGATTCTCTCGCACTGGGGACTCAGGGTTCAAGTTTCAGGAAATGATACTGAGCCATCATCCTGACTGCAGGGAGGGTTTAAATATCCTCCCAGGAAGCACCAGGTGATGGCTAAGTACTAAATGTTCAAGGATTCTGCGCTGAGTTGTGAAAATAAATATAGATGCTAGTGTGAAAATATGGAGGCTGCAGCAAAAATGACCCTTAGGTCAACACACAGAAATTTAAATATGCAGCGCCAACAACAATAAACAAATGTGTCAATTCTAGTATACACTGTGATCAATACGTGAACAATATGTACATGAATGTGAATAAATATTCCAAAAAAAGCAATCGAATGTACCAAAAAATAAATATTAAAATGTTCCTTTTTCCCTTTTCTTAAAAAACCATTGACCTGGGCAATTCCGCAAGGTCTCTGAAAAGGTCCAATGTTGGTGAAGGAACCACCGTGTGTAAGAAAGTGTTTATCTTGTGAAGTGATGTCAAAAAGGAAATTCCTTGAACTTTTGCTGGGGATATAGGTCCAATGCCGTATATATCCCCTCAGAGGGTGCACCGTGTAGCCGTGGCTGTGATAAGCAGCCGGAAGTGCTCAAATGGAAGCTCTCAGAGCCGCAGTATTCTCCCCACGTATCTGCAAAATCTCCAGTTGGTTGATGCTGTATCTGCATCCCACCTCTGTACCTAATTTTCAAAACACTAAAAAAAACAGGGTTGTTTGACACTGGTCATTTTAACTCGGAAGACTGAGAACATCTTCTAGCAGAAAAGACGTACTACTGCGAACATTTCCAGATTGAAGTCAACACGATCCTGGCATTGACACCTTATACTGAGGTTTTATTCGATCTATAGGCCTCCTCAGTAAAAGGTGTCAATGCCAGGATCGTGTTGACTTCAATCTGAAATGTTGGAATGTATTCCTGTAAAAGTTTCTTTGCCACTGTTTTAGCATCTGCATGGGTGCAAGCGTATCCTTCAATCAATCTGGAGTAGGTACACAATACAACCAAAATATATTGATAATGCACTTGTCTCAGCATCTCAATAAAATCAATTTGCACATTTATGAAAGCACCCCAAGGACATGGTGGATGCAGCAGTTTATGAGGTTTAATAGGTTTTCCTACATTGTATTGCTAGCATGTGACGCAGTTCTTACAGTAGTGAGTAGCTACTGTGTTTACCCCTGGTGCCCACCATTGAGAGTTAATGAGGTTGATTATCCCCTATTTGTTCACAGGAGACAACCCATGTGTCATACGAATAATTGAGGGAAGTAAGGAGGAAGGATGGACAGAGAGCTTATTGGGTCCCAGCTAACCTCTATTCAGGGTCAGAGTGGCATTAGCTTTGAGCCAAGAATCTTTCTTACTTTGGGGTGCTGCCTCCTAAAAATGTTTAAGATCAATTGGACTTTCTATCCCATCAGTCTCTTGTGCATGTAATAACATAGTTGAAATGGGACGAGAAGCTGCCTCATCTGCAGTTCTACTACCTTTGGGCTGGTAATCCACCCCAGAGGTGTGTGGTGTAACTTTGATAACAGCAACAGCAGAGGGAAGGAGTATTGCATCCAGAAGATCCCGCACAAATGTGTTGTGTTGAATTGATTACCTGCTGCTGCTAGGAATCCATGCATAAACCAAAAGGACCCAAAGTCATGGACAACACCAAAGGCATATCTGGAATCAGTGTAAATATTAACAGTGTGGCCAGCTGCTAAGTGGCATGCTCTAGTGAGTGCCACTAGTTCAGCAACCTGAGCAGAAAGATTACCTGTTTCTACTACAGATAATCCTCGCTTAACGACTTACCTGTTTTGCGACCACTCGCACTTACGACCGTCCTCCGAGCGACCTCCGACCTCGCGCGTCAGCGTCAGTGCGACGTGTCGCCAGCGGAAGTGACGTCCTCCGATCTTCACTGCGGGTCCCGGTAAGTATTTTAATTGCCCGATGTACAGTACACTGTTCGGTACTGTACATCTGCTGGATCAGGCAGAAGCGGCCCTCTAAACAGGCACTGTAGAGGACAGACCGCAGGGGCCTGCAGAGGACCCACTAGAGGTCACCTGATTACAGAGCCGCAAGGGGGGAGGGGTGGCCCAAAAATAAAAAAATCTTGCACCAGGGCCCTTTGTTCCTTAGCTCCGCCACTGCATGTGACACACACTTCTCCTCTCCCGCCCCCTGTTACTAGGGATGTGGCCGGGAGATAGAGCGGTGAGTCACTCAATGAACAGGTGCAAATATGAGACAAGAATGATGGCATGTATTTCTTATTTCCACCATATCCGAAGGCCTTCACCTCACTCAAAGCCCATCCCCAAGGACACCTTACTAGAATGTAAACTATTTCATTAAAATAGTTTAAATATTCATCCAGGTAAGCAATGGAAAATCTGAAGCAAAGTTTATGCAGGCATAGGATGATAAAATCTGAAACAAGATGGAGTCAAGTTAAGAGCAATATTTCACTCACAGTCTCATGAGCTCTACCACGGCACCTTCCTGTTTTGGCAAACCTCATTCTTTGTATTTTGCCAAATAGTGAACTTTACTTAAAATGTTTCCATGCAGTATTACATTCAGCTGAAGATCTCCAGTAAAGATTAAATCTGCAGTAAACTTACATTCTGTTTGTTCAGAATTTTAAAGGACAAAGTAACAGGTCCACTTCTATACCCCCTGCTCAGCATCACATACTCATCTTTTTATTGCTCCGTGGAACCACCAGAAGTAGAAGCCAGCCTGTATAAAGCCGTGAGTTGCTCAAGTTGTAGCTTACACATGTGGCAGCACTGGTGCTTGGCCCAGAGTCATCACATGGTGTGGATCACATGCTCCCCGAGGCGGCTCTCTAATTAGGCAAATTAGGCAGTCGCCTTAGGCCTCACGCTCACGAGGGCCTCACGGCCGCCTAATTTGCCTAATATATTACAGGGCACCTTAGCGCTGCGGCTGCGATCAGGGCCGGACACAATCAGCTTGATTGTGTTCTGCTCGGCCGACCCGCTGTGCCCGATGCAGAGCGTCAGGCAGTAGCCTGCCCGACGCTATGGATCAGCCTGTTCAGTCACCTCCTCCGTGTAGATCTGCTCTGCTGTTTTGAGCAGGGACGTTACAGCCTGAGAGGAGTGAATCGGCCGCTGGGGAGGTCTATCCTTTTCAGTGCCAGGAGCAGCAGATGAGGGTCCTGGCAGTCTGTGTTGCAGGCACTGAGACAGGCAGCTAAGGTCAGATGATGTGCCTGTAGGACTCCCCTGGTGTGCACGAGTGAGGAGTTGACCAGCCACCGGTCTTCCTGTCTTTCTGAGCGTCCATGCAGAGAGATGTCTGTGTTCCCTGACAGACAGCAGTACACCAACTGGAGCTGGAGGGCCAGAGGGACACCCTAAAGAGCAGCTGGAAAGTATCATAGAAGAAACACATCCAAGGGTGGATGTCTATTACACACTGTATTGCAGAAATTAACCCACTACATACACAACACCAGACCCCTTATCATAGAGACAAATTCACATAAAAATCGTGACAAATTGGGACTTTTTAGGTGCATAGATCAGTATCAAAACGAAATATTTATTGTTTTAGCATAAAAATACATAGAACTATGCACAACATGATACAATGTGATTAAAATACCATAAACTACAATTGATGGAGGACACTATTTAAGGCCAAGACAGCATTACATATCTCTATATTGAAACTACAAGTTCACAGAGTGGGTAACAGCAGATAACTTGCTTACAAACTTATATACAGCACAGTCATGTATCATCGTAAAACAAGGGGAGCCAAACCAGAAGACGTCTATGCTGGGGGCCACGGAGGGGAAGTAACTAGCCAGGATGCCCAACTACTATCTCTCAATACTTGATAACCACAGGAGCATGAAATGTGTCTGGGAAGTCTCAAAACTATATGGGCATGGCTGGGGCCTAATTTTTAAGTTTCGCCTAAGGCCTCGCAAAGTCTAGAGCCGCCTCTGTCTATGGGGCTAAAAAAAATTTTTGAGCGTTTGTCTTTTTCCTGCTGGTGTTTTTCTGCTCAGTTGTGAACCAGAGCCATTGAAAATCATGGGATTTCTTGTGTTGGGCATTTAAAAGCGTGTTTCCAACTGCTCAAAAACTCTTAGGTGTGAACCAGGCCTAAATCTCCTGTCAGTCTTTCATATCTATTTAGGGCTACTTAAATGGGGAAAAGGGGGAATGGGTAAAAACGGTGTTTAAAAGGAGAGTGCCACACCCCTGGTTTTATGTTGCAAAAAGAGGGTATTTTGGAGATTGGGGTTTTTTAGTCACTCGAGACAATAGTTTAATATAAAAATTAGAACTTTTATTCAATACATGATTAAAAAGACGAGCTCATATTTATAAAAAAGAGAGAAAGCCGATTCAAGGAGAACACCAACAAGCTCCACCAGAATCCTGAATTATGACTAATTGTAGTCACATAAATATATTATTAAATTCATGCAAACAGATTTTTAATTGTAGGTCGCACCCCCTACATTCTGGTTGGCATATCCTAGTTGACTAGACAGCCGAGAAGTTTAATCATAGTATTTGACATCAAATCAAGATGGAACAAAATATATTGTTGGGTGTTTGCGACCATCCATTACCTCTAATTGTATTTGGTATGGCCCTTGGAAAAAAGTGATTGTTAGATACAGTTGGTTCAAGGTTGCTATCCTAACAATGGTTTATAGTCTCTTTGTCGAGTCAACTGGCCATGTCAACCATTAACAGTCACTAGTGCGTTGCTGCATATTATATTGTATACAAAGTCTCAAAGAGAGGTATAGTATCGCAGTTTTTGGATTCAGGAGATTGGGACTGGTGGAATAGCGACGATGCGTTTCGCGTGTTGCCACGCTTCCTCAGGTCTGAGGGTGTTCAGTCCCCGGATGAGCCAGCGGATGCCCTCGTATTGTCAAATATTTGAAGAAATTTCGAGAGTTTTTTCAACACGTTTTTTAAACGTTTTTAACTTTCGTCCAGACAGTGGAATGAGTCAGTCAAGATAACCGTGGCTTTCTCTCTTTTTTAAAAATATGAGCTCGTCTTTTTAACCATGTATTGAATAAAAGTTCTAATTTTTATATTAAACTATTGTCTCGAGTGCCTAAAAAACCCCAATCTCCAAAATACCCTCTTTTTGCAACATATCTATTTAGGGCATTATTGGTGAGAGCTCTGTGTTTTGGTTGAGTGTCCACCTTTGCTTTAGTCTTTGTAAAAGTTCCCACTCTCCATGCTTGATTTTTCATTTATTCTGTATTATGGTGACTGTAGCAGGAGAGGATGGAACACACAAAGGTTGACAGAAACACCTGAATCCCCCAGATTCACAGGAACAATAAAGACAAGGATGACAATGAGAGGTGTCTCTGTTGGAGGCAGTCATTGCTGACCTTCCTGAACATAATTGTTACGTGGTTGTCAGGCTGATTCAATGGTTTTGGTACTTTCTGGATCACTAACCCGGAAAAAGTATGCAGATCAGATGTTCTAAATTCACTCCAACTTTACTAATCTTGATACTTGTTCAGGTCAGTGACTCAGAAAGTACTGAGCCCAGAGGCAGCCAAGCAACTCACATTTTCAAAAAGAGATAAGCAATGGCAACCCACATATTCTTCTTAGTACAGCTTTTATATTTTATTTAATCATCAACAGTATCTCTACATAAACTGCCAGGCTTTAGAGCTAATATATTCTTTCTCGCAACACTGTGATGTTCTTCTTTATCCATATGGCCCTTAAACCGGATATGAACTATTCTTTTTATGTTACTTTCTCTGAATTCTTCATAGATATTAGTTTGGTACCATAGTAATCTGATATAGTTTCTGTGGTCATCTTGAAGGCCACGTCCTAGGCCCAGTCTGTATGGAGTTTATGGTGCTTTGCTGGTGTCCTCAGAACCAGGGGCGGACTGACCATTCGGGCACTCGGGCATGGGGCCCGTCACCGTCCCTCCCTCCAGCTCTCTTTTCACCTACTTCCAGCCCCATGTGTCCGTGCCCACCAGACCCTGCCGTCGGTTTACACAGCCTCATCTGACAGCCGTGTGATCATCTCTGTGCACGGATGTCTACTAGAGTTGCGAGGTGAGAGGGGGGGTTTGGCAGAGGAGTGCTGTGCGGGAAAGTGAAAGTGAGATTCGGTCCCGGCTGGCTTCTTTCTCACAGACCTCACAGCAGCTGACCGAGTCTCTGCCTGTATACAGTGCCCTGCTCACATTACATAGCATTCCACGACCAGCACAAATCTCCACTGCCTGCACATCAACCATGCTGACCTCCCTCCAGTGGCGCCCGGGGCAGAAATTTCCCCCCCCCCATTATATAAAAATCCACTGGAACTGTACCCCCCACCCCCACACGTGTTTTTATTTTAATTGTTTCACATTTTTAAAATATTTTATTTTTAATTTATTTTTTTAATAAACTTTTTAATTTAAAAACAAAAATGTATTAATTAATTTTTTATTTTATTTTTTACTTCACTTTTAGGGGCTTCGGGGAAATATCAGGGGTCTTCACAGACCCCTGATATTTCCCTTTTAAAATAGAAAAAGAGATTGAGAGCGGAGTCCTCAATCTCTTTTTCTGTATCCCCTGTTATCAATGAACAGGAATCCTTTATGAGTGTTCCTGCTCATTGATAACATAGTACGTTTACTATAACCATAATTATGAATGAACAGGAGTGGATAAAGATCACTCCCATTCATTCATAATTGAGGATGTAGTAACCCTCAATTATCTACAAACACTCAGCGATCACTAATCACTGGCTGCTTGTACCTGCTCTCCTCTCTGACACGCTGTCACAGGAGGCTGAGTGAGCGGTGCAAGAGGAGAGCCCAGCCTCCTGTGACAGTGTGGGCTGTCTCCGCCCCCACACCGCTCTGCCGGACTGTGATAAGCAGCTGAGTTGTGTGGGAGGAGAGACACCGGCCGATCACGGCGTTCTCCATTGCAGTGCTCGGCTGGCTGTCACTTTCTCTCCTTCCTGCTGGGACAAAGATCAGCGCCCAGCGGGGCGGAAAGAAACCGGTTGTTACGCCACTGCCTCCCTCTGATCCTCTGCATCTGCCCCCCTGCATCCTCCGCATATCTGCACCCCTGCATCCTCCGCATCTGCCCCCTTGATCCTCTGAGTCTGCCCCCCTGATCCTCCACATCTGCCCCTTTGAGTCTCCGCATCTTCCGATCTAATGCTCCGCATCTGCCCCTCTGATGCTCCTCATCTGGCCCTCTGATGCTCCCCATCTGCCCCTCTGATGCTCCCCATCTGCCTCGCTGATGCTCCCCATCTGCCCCGCTGATGCTCCCCATCTGCCCTTGCTTATCCTCCACATCTGCCCCTCTGGTCCTCCACATCTGCCCCTGCTTATCCTCCACATCTGCCCCTGCTTATCCTCCACATCTGCCCCTGCTTATCCTCCACATCTGCCCCTGCTTATCCTCCACATCTGCCCCTGCTTATCCTCCACATCTGCCCCTGCTTATCCTCCACATCTGCCCCTGCTTATCCTCCACATATGCCCCTGTGATCCTCCACATCTGCCCCTGCTGATCCTCCAAATCTGCCCCTGCTGATCCTCCACATCTGCCCCTGTTTATCCTTCACATCTGCTCCATTAGGCCCTCTGCATCTGCCCCTACTTAGACCATTTGCATCTGCCCCTGCTGAGACTTTCTGCATCTGCCCCTGTTGAGACCCTCCATCCAAGACACCAGGCCGGCACCCTGGAGCAGAGCGGCAGCACAGAGTATGTTGCAAATTCATATACTATTCTGTGTTGCTGGAATTCATAGACCTCTATAGCTTATGGCATTCTGCAATGCTGTGAAATGTATTGCTGGGATTTGTAGTCCTCTAAAGCTGGTAGTATTCTGCACTGTTGTATAATGTATTGCTGGGATTTGTATTCCTTTACAGCTGGTTGCCATTCTGCATTGCTGTATAATATATTGCTGGGAATTGTAATCCTCTATTGGGGTACAGGTAGAGATACACCGATACTCAGGTAAAGTTAATGGTCCATGAAGTAGTGGGGGGGCAATGCTTGAAATAGGGATTCCCATGGGACGTACCTGTACATAACCTGCCTTCTTTCTTACAACAACATAGAATACAGGGCATTTTGTATATGTATATACCTGTATATGGGCGGAGCAAAATGGGCCCCATAATCTCATATCGCCCGGGGCCCCATGTGTTGTCAGTCCACCCCTGCTCAGAACCAATGTTCCTTCCACAGCAGATGTTCTTGTTGCAGTTGAGTCTCTGCAGGATTAGGCTGCTGTTTCTTACCTTGGCCCTATGCTTGATACCTTCTCACCAAACCTGTGCAGTGACTTTAAAACTCTCTGCAAACCTGTCCTAAGACATTCTCACTCTGTGTTCAGCTGTACTTGCAGACCCCCCGCTGCCTTTATGAGAAGTGTTGCTGGTCCTTTTTCCTAACACATGTTTTTTAAACTTTGTTCTGTGCAATTGGGAATTGCTTTAACAAAGACCTCTCTGAGTATTTGTTTCCAGGCTCCTGTTCCCGTGATCTCCATTCCAGGTCTTATACGCTCAACAACCAACACCTTTTTCCTGATGATCCATGTTATATGTCAGCCCTGATATTTCCCATTTTTGACCACAACTTTGCCTTACAATTTTGTACCACGTTTTCTGCCTGCTGTCAGGTGTTGCCATTTTAAGTGTAACCGAGTGCTGCAACCTGGGAGCATTTGCAGTACAGCTCCTCATTCCCTGCGGGATGCTCTGGTGAACAGCAGGCAGTTCCTTAGATCTGCCCTTTTGCCCTCTTTAGAGCCTACATTCACCTGGTGACACGGAGGGCCCACCACCTCCATAACAGCTGGCTTGTAAAAACACCAGAGATAACTGAATTCACCTAGAAGACTCAGAAGTTAATTCCAGTGTACTTTATTGCAGTTTTTTGTCTACAACGGATGTAATTCTGGTATCTTGTAGGTCCAAAAAAAAACATGTGTTTCTATTTTTTTAGCCTTTGTGATCTCTAAAAGCTAGAACTATACTATTTAGTACAGTACAGCTGGATAGTTCCATTAGCTAGGATACAATGTAATAACAACAAAACACAGATATATGCCGAGGAATGTAAACTCTCTGCTACACAACATAAAAATAGCTGCTATGGTAGCACATGACATCCAACCGCTCCACACCTGGGTACACATGTACTCTATGTGAAAGGTTAAAGCCCAACTAAAGTGCACAACTTTTTTTCCTCTTTATAGTCCTGTGCAGTTGTATGTCATGATTTGTAACAGATTAGAAATGCCCTAAATATTTTTCCCTTAAAAGAAATGTACTTCCTGCATTCCCGCACTTGAGCTTTGAGCACAGGGAAAAACTGACATAGCGTAGATATTCTTGAAAATTTCAAAAAAGCGCTGTATTGTACAATGGATCTCATTAAAAGAGTTGTAAGTGCCCATTACAATATTTTGCAAAACAAAAACATGGAGATTCCACCATCTATGCTGTTTAGCTTGATTTCCTTTTGTTCAGCATATGGGCTGACAAGGAAAAATCTACATGTGTATGGCTAGTTTTAATATAAAACCAAGATCAGACATCAGAGGCACCCAAGTCCCTCAGGCTTTGAACGGAGATAGTGAAAGGGACTGACTGCATGAGTACACCTAGAATCAAGAACTGGATGAATAAAATAAACAGTTTCCCTGCTCTACTAGTTGTTCAGTTCTACATACATATATGGAACGGGTGGGTAAACTGTACGTAAATGCGCAAACTGTAAGATAAATATATAATAATGAATATGAATATTATGTAGTCTCATCCAGCTAGGAGGTCGAGATTTAAGCTCTTTTTAAAGGAGAACTATGGGATTAGGGCTTTTCCCCATAATTCTCCTTAGGGTAACGGGAGGACACAAACTAGCGTCCTCCCGTCACCCTAGGCTCAGTATACCGCGAGCTGCTGCTCGCGGTATACTGAGATGCCGCAGCTGAAATTGTGCCGGGATCTGCCCAGCTGCGTGACTGACAGCTGGTTCTGCCTATCTAGAGGCAGAGCCAGCTGTACCCGCCCCCTCTCCCGTCCTTTCCGCCAGTCGGCGCTGACGGATCTGAGCGGGGAGGGGGGAATCCAGCCCCTCCCCTGTCACGGCATAGAGCCGTGACACATCGAGAGGTGAGCGAACGCCGGTATGTGTTCGCTCACCTCCCGATCTACTGAGCCCACCTGTGACAGTCTCACTGTCACAGGTCGGCTAGAACTATGAGGTGAGTGAAAAGCACTCACCTCATAGTTCTCCTATAATGCTCTGTCTCTCTTTTTCCCTATTGCTACTTTGTGTGGAAAAAAGCCTATTATTAACAATGGTCAGTAGCTTAAGGTGGACTCACAGAACTGAACAAGGTACAGCAATGTCAAATCCTTTATCAGATGGCTCTGTCGGAATTTTTTTGGTGAGCGAAAACTGTGTCCAAAAGGGAGCTACTCTGCTGTCTATTTATCTGTAAAAGAAAGAATGTATACAGTATAGCTAGTAAACACAAATCTAGACTGATCTAAAACAGCCATTTAAATTGTTTAAACTATATAAAACTGTAAAATAAAATTGATCCAAATCCATTATAGTTTCCCTTTAAGGAAGAAGGCTTTGCAATCATAAGCTTCAAAGAAAGACCTGGCATTGTTTGTGGATATGCATTAATCTGGAATGCCTTACGTTTATGGACAAATGAATAAAGAAAAACCAACATAACGATGTAGAAACTCAGACGTAGAGACCCATTGTTGAGCGTGATGACACAACCATAATACCAGACAGAAAATGCTCTTGCATGCAGGGCTGGATTTACTCTCTCTGCCACCCAAATGTCAGGGGCAGCAGGGTTGGTTTTAATTTTTTTCTATTTTTTCATAATTTGTTTTAACTTTTTATTACTTTTTTTTAACTTTATTTTTACTTTTTTAAATTTGTATTTATCTTATTATCTTTTACTTTTTAGTTTTTTCTTATTTTTTATTTTCTTATTTTTAACTTTTTTATCACTTTTTTATTTTAATTATTTCTTATTATCTTTTCCTTTTTTTATATTTTTTTCTTACTTTTTACTTATCAATTTAAATTTTTCTATTATTTTATTTTTTTCACTTAACTTTATTGCTATCACACAGGAGCTAACAATCCCCTTTGTGATAGCTTTTGGAGGTGACAGGTTCTCTTTTTTGAGCCTGCACCTCCAATACAGGAGTTTGAGCACAGTACTGTACTGGCTCACCTGTGACAGCTGAGATGGGAAGTCTGCAAATGCAGCTCTCCTGTCTCAGTGTTTACACGGAGCAGAGCAGAGAATGGATGTTCTCTGCTTTGCTCCCCGCTGTCCATCCTGAACTACCTTGCCATGGTCCTATGTCCCCCAGAAGAGTGGGGGACCCTGAAAACAATAACTGGGAGGGTTGCGGCCAGTGAAGAGGGGCAGGGGGGGGGGCGAACCATGGAATGGGGGGGGTGGCAGGGGGGATGGACAAGCAGGCTAATTACAAACGATCTCAGCGGCATCGCTGAGATCACTTGTACAACATGAGCTGCAGCTTCCCACGCTCTACATTTAGCTCTGCTTGCTCAAAGCAGGGCTAAATGTAGAAAGAACTACCCATCCTGTGCCCGGAACTGCATGTTGTCAGAATGTTTATACTGCTCTGATATACAGTTCTATTTATGGAAACAATTAAAAATCTATAGTTAAGGAGATTCCCAATGTATTTCCATAAATCAAAATTTACGCAAGTTCTTTCATTTGCGCTGACTTCGAAGACAAGAGGAATACCAAAGTATACAAAATATAGATATTTATTTATCAAAAATCAGTGCAAAAATAATAATAATATAATTGGTGACAAACAAAGAATATGGATCAGATAATATCAATCAATTTGATAACACAGGTAATGCATAAAAATGTAACCACTGGATATTGTTCAAAATATAAATGTAACCAAGATAAACGACTTTTTAAATGTAATGGGTATCTTTTCAGTATCTCACAGAATAAGAAAACGAAAGGCTCAGAATTGACATGTGACTTCTCTCAGCTCAGATATTCACAAACTCTAACTTTCACAGCGCATGGGCGATATTTATCCCATCATGCATAGGGCTGGCAATAAGCCCATACCAGTCAAAGTAGAGAAAAATTACCACCAGTTTAATTCAATATATATATCAGACTAGACCATTGACTAGAAACTAAAATCAGTTTCCTGGAGATTATACAAATGTATAAAACAAAAGTAAATAATTATCTTCCCAGATTGAAAGACACAATTTTTACTGCAGTTAAAAATTATCTCAGATCAATCTAGATCCTACAAGAACTTAATGGTTTACCGAATATATATATATGTGGCTGATGATAATATACAGATAGAAAGTATACTTTACCAGCAATATAAATTTGTTGTTTTGGAAGAAGTCAGCAGTCAATGCTCAGCAACCAGGGATAGTCAGGTTCTCTTTAGTTCAGTTTCCTGGGACAGCCGTCCTCAGCTTCTGACCTATACCCTTGGAATGTATTTGCTTACTGTCTTGATGTTCGACTCTCTCTGATGATGGAATTCCAATCCCCCCTGGGCTCCTGGTCCCCTCTCTTTATCCCCCCCTGAGGTGTGGGCTTGGTTTGATCTATCACGTGATTACTGACGTGACACCTGATATCAAATACCTTTTTTTTTTACAGACCTTTCCCTCACAATCACCATCAGGGGGCGCTAATGTTCTATGTAAAAATTGGGAGCATTTCATTTAATTTCACAAATTTTTAAAGATAAGGCAGTGATATAACCTATGACCTCAGACCTTGGACAAAACCATTAATATAAACTTTTGACAATCCTTAATTACAAACTGTCAGACTTTAAGTCTGCTCTTCAATTTACGACTTGGGAACTACAGTCTAACAACCAATTAGCAATCCTCCTTAAATTCTTACTTAGTTCAGAGTTAAGTGTAAGCCGGGGTGCTGCGCTTGGTTGTGTGTGCTCCACCTTTTAATTGGTCTTCAAGTTGTGTGGAAATGTGAAAATATCACAAACTAAATACAGTGCCAGTGATCAAATCCTAATTGTGGCTGTATAATGAAAATACAAGTCGAAAAAAGGAAGGTAAATGTGTTCGTTAATAAAAAATAAATATTATTAAATATTAAGTTAACAATGTAAATATTGCAAAATATGTGTAGCATGTGTAAATAAATAAAATATAATATTGTCGTGTGAAAACAAGTTATATTGTGAATAATAAATAAATAAATAAAATCTGGTTGAAAATTGTGTAAACGGGCGAATATTTCCATCTGGCAATCAAAAAT
>NW_017308062.1:216731-251975 GCF_000935625.1 Nanorana parkeri
GCAGCAGCTCCTGCCCCGCCCACACGCCCCCACGCCCGATGGAAGCGGCATATCATCCGCCAACTTTGACATCGGGACCGGCAACAGCACGCCGCCTTCCGGGACCTCGTCCAGTCCTGAGTATTCCTTCCCCAGCCCGGTAAGACATCCCCCGAAAATAAGACCTGGTGTCTTTTTTCGTGCAAAAAAAAAATAACACAGTGCCTTATTTTCGGGGAAACACGGTATATATACAGTTTGTTTTGCTTTCCATTCTAACATTTCTGACATTTCTCACGGTGTTATAGTTTTTGTATGTTTTTTTTTTTTTGCTTCCTTGTCATGACTTATTGCTTTAAATATTTAATTTAAAACAATTTGCCCTTCAAGAGCCCAAGCTTCTTACTGTCCACTGTTAAACAATAGACAAGCCATTATTCAATAAACAGTGTTAAAAAAAAAGACAAGACGGGCACGATTCTTTCAACAAAATATATATTTTTAGAACAGATTTTTTTGGGTGTAAATAAAATTACAGATTTGATAATAGGGAATTGATAGGTGCGGGGTGTTGTGAGGAATCCAAGGGGCTGGAAGAATAGGAGAGTGACGGAATGCTTGGAGCAGTCAAGGGCCCAAAGTGGTTTCAAAAGCAGAGGGGCCATTGTGTGTTGATGAGGGGCCACCAGCATAGTAATGAGGCAAGAAAGGGGCCCTGCTCATGCTAGGCTCTGGAGGATGTTGGGTGGGTGGCATACAGCTGGTGGGTGGCAGGGAATCCAAGTAGAAATCTGGATGACTAAGCCCTCTCTGCGTAGCAGATCTGCAGGCCAGGAGATACCTGTATATATCATCCCTGGCCTGTGTTTCTGTCACGTACCTGAGTGGAGACTGACAGTTGAGGAGGCCTCCCTTGCAGCTCGTGTCCCTCGACCCTGAGGATGGGAACAGACGAGAAGTGACAGTGAGCTGCACGAGTGCCAAGGATGTAGCAGACACTTATGCCAAGTAGAAAGTCCAGGATCTGGAACGGAGGCAAGTCAGGCAGAGCCAAGGTCAAGCCAGGTAGGCCGTATGGTGTTTGAAGCAGAAGACAGGAGCGAGATCCAAACGGAAGCCAAGGGTCAAATCCAGCCGAGCAGCGAAGTACTAAACAGGAGGCAGAAGGAAGTCCAGTAAACAGGCCAAGGTCAGGAGGCGTGCAGCAATCGAGAATGGTCAGAGCCAATCCGGGTCAAATACAAGTCAGTAAACAAGGCAGAAGCAAGGAACACAGGGGACTAGCTGAAGATCATCCAGCAACTAAGGATATGGCAGGCTGGTTTATATAGGCCAATCCATTAGGCGCAGAGGTGTCCTTTCCTGTGCGCCTTACGTGCGCACGCTTTCGCTCCCTAATGGTATACACTTTGAAGTAGCAGTATGTAGTGTGTTTTTAAAACAATCCCACATCTGGTCTGTGTTTAGGTTTTTAAATACGTTTTCCCATTTTAACAGGTCTTATGAATCAGACAACTGACAAGAATATTGTGTCGTGAGAAGTCTTGGGGGTAGAAGAAGAATGTCTATGCGTGACATGACCGCATGTGGGTGGGAGAAGAGGGTGTAATCCCGTTCCAAGGAATGTGTGTGTCGCCAAGCATCTTCCAAGCCGCTGCTTTGAATAAAGTGAGCAAAATGGTCATCTCTAGTCGTCTTGGCGGGGGATTTCCGGTGTAGAGTGCCCGAGCGGTCATCTAAGGAAGATGGGACTGCATTAAAGTCCCCCCTACGATGGTATAGTGTGCAGTCGTTGGCCGTTGGAGAAGTGCCAGTAGCGATGAAAAAAATTGATGGTTGTCAGTGTTCGGGGCATAGATATTCCATATGTCCATTATATTGGATCCCAGCTGAATTGTGGTACACGACCATCAGCCATCAGTTGGATCGGCTTTATGTTGTAGTAACGATCAGGGTAGGGATTTGTTAATCAACAGAAGAGTACCTACTGACCGGCCTGTGGCAGATGCGCCTAGGGCTTTACCCACCCAGTGACGCTGCATGCGGTGGAAGTCCGTAGTGGAGAGGTGAGTCTCCTGCAGTAGAGCTATATCCGTATGTAGTTTTTTGAAATGTGTCTCAAAATCCGGTTGCGTTTGTTAGGGGACCTGAGCCCTTTCACCTTCCAGGTCACCAACTTCAGGGGGGGTCCCATCTTGTTGGAGCGTTAGTTAGGTTGTGTGAAGAAATGTGAGGTAAAGAAGAGGAGTGTGTCGGTGTCCCTGAGCTACGACAACGCCTATAGCACACAGTCTCGTCCCAAGTGAGTTGGTGGAGTAGAGCAAGCATAGGTTTGATCCGTAGTAGACAGGCGAGAGTGCCCTGTGAACAAACTCCCTGTGAGATGATTACGTGAAGGAAGAAGAGAACAAAAAAAAAAGTGCAAGCAAAAATAAAACAATAAGCAGATGAACATGTGAACTATAACTCGGTAAAGGTCAGTAACGCCAAAGGCAATGCAAGAATGTGACTTCCTTTTTTCCCTATGGAGTGCATCGTGGCAAAGTCCAGCGAGCAACCCACAAGCGGTCAGAGCAATATTCCAACGTGGGGAGGATTGCTTATCCATAATGATATATAGGAAGGGTTCCTACAGGTATAACTTGTAAAGATAACGTTTGTGGAACACAGGACGTAACATAAGAAGCAACTTGAGGATTGTCCCACCATAGTGATCGTTGTGAATGGTGAGACATGTGGTGGAGTACCACCCAGAGTATACTAGTAATACTGCCCTAGCTAGGATGCTAGGAAAATGTTCAGGCTTTTTTCTTTCTGGGTAGACTCTTGGTAGGGGACAAATCTGCATGAGTGGGGTGTTCGTGTAATGCTCTGGCATATCTTAGCGCATCCTCTGCAGAAGTGAAAGCTTGTGTATCGCCAGCAGGGAGCATGATGCGAAGCGTCGCCGGATATTCCAAGGTAAATTTTATGTGGCTGTCAACCAGAATACGGCAGGTGTCTACGAATGCCTTTCTTTGTTTGGTCACCTGTGCTGAATAATCCGCGAATAGTAGGAGTTTGAATCCCCCTGCCATCAGAGCTCTTTGAGACCTGTAGTTATGCAGAAGGGTATTTCGATCTGCAAAATCCAAGTAACGGATTATCACCGGTCTTGCTTGGTGATTTGGTCTGCGTGGGCCAATCCTGTGGGCCCTCTCCACCTTACAGGGGGAGTTAAGGCCCAGAGCCTGCGGGATGACATGGGAGCAGAAGTGAGCCAGCTCAGCCGGTGGTACAGATTCTGGTAGGCCGATGAGGCGGAGATTGTTTCTGCGGATACGATTTTCTAAATCGTCCACCTTGTCCAGCAGATAATGAATCTGTTTCGCTGATTCCCCCTGGGTGGCGGTATAGGCAGTAGTTTGGTCTTCTATTGCGCTAAGCCTATTCTCAGCGGTCTGTAAGCGAGTCTCATGAGTTTCCAGAGTTAGGCCCGATTCACACCTTGGCGTTTTGTAGCGCGTTCCTACGCTCTGCAAAACGCTCAAACACCGAAATCCCATTATTTCCTATGGGTATGGTTCACACCTGGGCGTATTACAGGCCGTATGAACGTGCTACAAAACGTCCTACGCCCAAAGAAGTACAGGAGCTTCTTTGGGGCATTTTTGTCGCGCGTTTCCATTGGGATACAGCCAAGTAGCCCTCAGAAACGCGTGTTTGTTGCGCTTTTTATTTACAGCGCATTGCGCGACACGAAACACGCGTCAAACGCGCATATTCGATACGCCTAGGTGTGAACCCTTACTAAGTGTCACTCGGCTCATATGCTGCTGGAGGGACTCTGCTATGATGGCAGCTAAATAGTTTTTTAAATGTGACGCCACCGCCGTCGCCAGGTGTTGGTAATCGATGTTCACGTATGAGGTGACAGTAGGTGACTCAGCCATAGGCTCTGCAGGAATGGGCTGTTCACGCGCTTCCCGATCTGCCATCTTGGATGTTTCGCGCGGTTGTGAGGGGTCCGGCAATAGCGTTCGTCTTGTCGTTTGCGAGCATGAGAGGAACTTGTCCATCACCCGCAGCAGGTCTCCGTGGTCCGGTATTGCCGTGCGAGGTAAGGGATATTCGATTTGTCCTGTTTTGTCCTGTGTTCCGGAGCCGAGACGCACACAGCTATTCCATAGGGCGCCGGAACCGGAAGTCTGATGTTGTAATTTTGATAATGATCCAAGAGAGATAAATGATGGATAATAAAATAGATACATAGGTAAGTTACATACATAGAGATAAAATCATGAAAACATCAATATGTACCTCCTGGCTGCCTGAAGCTGAGACTGCAGTTTCCTGGGTTAGGGGACTGGAAGGGGTTGATTCCCTTGAAGGGGTGTTGTCTGTGAATTCCCCCCTCTCCACAGCTTCCTCCTCCTTTTCTTCCTCTGCAGCCAAGTTGGATCTTGTCCTACTAAATAAATCTTTGTTGTTACATGTTCCACAGCATTAAAAACCCTTATAGATAGTCTAATGGAATGGTTTGAAATGGTTTGAAACTTTACAAAGAAATCAATATTATGTACATCTAAAAAACAATTTCTCACCATTTTTTATAGGCTCAAACACAAGGTATTGTCAAAGATAGGCCATTGGGAACTGTGCCTGAAGCACATGGACCAAAGAAAAGCCAATTTCTTAACAGCATTTGTCAGAAAACCTACGATTAATAATGCTAGGGGAAAATAAAATGCCCAATTCTGCTTGTGTACGACCCTGAAAATGGATTGAAAAAAAGGAACATCACACCAGCTGTATTGTCTCTATTATTTACCTCCAACAAACACTAGTAAAAGTATGCTCTCAAAAGGGGCTGAAATATTCTTTACAGTAGTCCTAGACCCATTAATGGCAATACATTTTTATACTTTGAAAGCACTGCAAGATAGGGATCGCTTTTGCTACCTGGGACAAAATTGACGGGTGTAAGGTGACTATGGCAATTTTGCTTTTTCTGTAACTTATTTAAAAACGTATGGGCGTGCCCCCATGGGCCGACTAAGAAATGCTAATCCTTCCGCATATGGCATGCGTTTCCTCTATGCTCAGGCCAAGGCACCCCTTGTGCTGATGTATCCTCAACCGTAATCATACGCTGCTAAGAATCTCAAACAGTACACTACCTCTGGAAGAGAACATCAACTAGAATTTACAATAATTTCATGTTAAACCAACTTTAAAAATATCTAAAAAAAAAAAAAAAATATCTAAATAGACATGCTTCCTACGTTTGTACCTGTACGGCACCTTTAATCGAATGTATGTGTGTTATATGTTTACTGTAAATTGTTTGCTCAAAAATAAAGAATTAAAAAAAAAAAATATCTACTTGGCATTACTTACTCTTTTTTTTACTATTGTTGCTAGGCAGGAGTATGGAACACCAGAATCCCTACTACCAGCTTCCACTCTCAGCTGGGAGTGTTGGTTCTAGTGTATCACGTTAGTAGGACCAGCTTGAACAAACCATAATACATTGCACCTGGCTTTCCTGAATTACTGCAGCAGGTTATTTGCTCATGGCACATGTTCTAAAGTGCAATGATATTCTGTATGTGTCACAGCTTGTTATTAAGTTATTGTTCAAGACAAATATATTATAACATCACATTAAAGCGATCTTCCATAACAAGGGCCAAATTAGGATGTCTAATTTTGTGCAATATGCTGCTCTCCTATCAGCACTGGCCAACAATGTGCTCCAGAATGGGCAGAGCCTACACAGGATTTCCTGTGTCCTAAAAACTTTTTATTTTTTAACCTGAAACTTTACCGTACAGTACGCTCGTATGCATGTAAAATACACAGAATTTCCAGCCCCGGATGCACCTGTTCCATTTTTTTGTGCGCATTTGTAGGCAGCGCAAAAATACAGCCACATACGCAGCTGTGTGTATGGAGCCATTTATTTGCATGTCCTGCGTTCAGATGCACACAGGTATGCTGTACGCATCTGCAAGCAACGTTTTTATGCCAATGTAAATGAGGCCTAAGAGAGGCATATACTGTTTTGCATCTGAATTCAGATGGCATAGCATTCCCCCCCTCCCACAAGTCAGCCATTTTGTTTTCAATTAAACAGAAAACTTGTGGAAGATGCTGAGAAATTACCTTAATTTTTAAATAATTAAGCGTGGACCCTTTGTATTGGATAATTATACCCAGAAACCAATATGCACTAATGTGGTGTAGCCCCATCAGGAAAGACTAATTTTCCTTGTTAATACAAAGCCCAGAGTGAGTTCTGATTTTATTGGTAGTGATGGGTGAACTTGCTCGAGTCCAATTCGCAGGTCGGCTCAGAAGTTTTAATGCATACCCTAATAAAGTAAATGGGATGTGAATCTTGAAAAGAAATTATCTACATTTGCAAGTCTAATAGGCAAGGAATTGTCAAACAAAGGCCCTGGGGAGCTGGCCACTGCCCTGAGGGATATGTACCAATTAACATTTTTACAAATACCATTCAGTGGGGAGATGGAAAAAAAACTATTTCTTCAGAATACATGCTACAGAGATAGGTTTAAGCTATATGTGGTGTTATAGAACATTATAATTCTTGGGGAAAGTGTCAGTGACATTGTATCCTGGCATGTGTAATACATTATTTAAATTTTACATTATTTCATGGCTTACATAAAATAGCAGCTTCCCTATCTGATTAACTTTAAAATAAAAACAAATACAAAATTAAATAGAAATAAAATACCCCAAAAAATGGGGGGGGGGGGGGACACAGTGAATACAAGGAGGGTGCATACCACTCTTTGCAGCCCACCACACTGCAATTCACTGTGATGTAACAGTGGCAATATGCAGCAATGAATATAACACTGTATAACTCTGTGCTAGCACACTACTAGCACTATACAAGTAGAACAAAATGTCTCTCCTTCATAAAGCTGTCAACCGTCCCTCACTTATTGTCCATAATTGTTCACCTGATCGCGTTCACTGATCAGGCAAAGTATTATGACCTGGGTGCACGGGTGAACTTGTGCATAAGTTTGCCTTTTGGTTGAACAACGAACATGCAATGTTTTCTGCGAACATAACTTGGCGGCAAACATGAACCTCATCCCTATTTATCAGTAAGGTGTAATAAGGCTATGACTAGAGTTAGCTAAATCTTGGGATCTTGTTTTGGGATATGATTACACTTGAATAAAATGATATCCAAGTACATGTTTATGGCTTAATGAGGCAGCTAGTGACTGACATTAAATTGTTTTACAACTGTTGTACTTCCCTTTACTTATATTTTTTTATATTCCTATTTAGAGTGGCATAAATCTCACAATCCATCTTCCTCATCCTTTTGCATACAAAATTATTCAAGATTAATATGTTTGTTCTGAATAAGTTTACTTACCTATGTCAGTATAATGGCACAAAAATGAATAAAACTGAACAAACATAGTTACATAGTTACATAGTATTTGAGGTTGAATAAAGACATTAGTCCATCAAGTCCAACCTATTAGGATCTCATTCTAGGAGTACCTGTACCCCTGTATATTGCGGTCCCTTAAGAAATCGTCCTGTGGAATTCTTGAACAATTCCACATTATTTGCTGAAATCACCGCCTGTGGCAGTGAGTTCCAGACCCTAACTGATCTTACTGTGAAGAACCCCCTTCGCCACGTGTGCTGGAATTTTTTTTCCACCAATTTTAGGTGGTGGCCTCTAGTTTTTGTAATGGAGTTAATTTTAAACAGTTTATCGCTAATGTTGCTACCACCATTGAACATCTTGTACATGGAAATCATATCCCCCCTTAATCTCCTCACCTCTAATGTGAACATGTTTAAATTTAGTAGCCTTGTCTTGTAGCTCTGGTCCTCCATACCCCTAATTAGTTTGGTTGCCCTCCGCTGGACTTTTTCCAACTCAAGGACATCTTTTCTTAGTACTGGTGACCAGAACTGGACCGCGTCCTCCAGATGCGGTCGAACCAATGATCTATAAAGTGGCAAAATTATAGACTTGTCCCTGCAATACATCCCCTTTTTAATACAGGACAAGACCCTGCTAGCTTTGTTTACAGCAGCCTGGCACTGCAAACTACCTTTCAGTTTGTGGTCTACAATGACCCCCAAATCCTTCTCCATTTCTGACTTCCCCAGTGGCATACCCATAATTGTATAACCCATTTGTTTATTTTTAATTCCAAAGTGCATTACTTTGCATTTATTGACATTAAACCTCATCTGCCACATTAATGCCCACTCCCCTATTTTATCCAGGTCCTCCTGTAATGTTATAGTGTCTAAGTCCGTGTCTATTACCCTCCCAATTTTGGTGTCATCCGCAAACACAGAAATATCGCTGTTAACACCCTCCCCGATGTCATTAATAAATAAGTTGAACAATATGGGACCCAGCACAGAACCCTGAGGCACACCGCTCATTACACTAGCCCAGTCTGAAAAGGTGCCATTTACAGATACCCTCTGGACACGTTCCCGTAGCCAGTTCTCTATCCACGTACACACCACCTCATCTATGCCCATAGCCCTCAGCTTATGTAGCAAGCGTTTGTGTGGACAGATTTAATAACACCATATATGAAGCAACTATGGCAATAGTATACCCAACAGTCACACAAAAGTATATTAAGCAGCAGGCTAAGGCGCTCTGCAACTCAGTAGCTGCAGCTATCTGCTGTCAGCACTGAGATATGCAAGGCCTTGCTCACATTGATGCAAGGCCAGGTGCCTTTAAAGATCCTCCCTTGAATGGGGTGTATGTCCCTTTAAGGTTTCCCTTTAGCCACACAGCTCTGTCTCAAACAGTCCCACACAGGGCTGCACAGGTCTGTCCTCTTCGGATGGCTGTCCCAAACTGAGCACGCACAGCAGCCACCACCCCTAAGTCTCCTCCTCTCCCCTGCACAGCCTCCTGGGAGCTGTAGTTTCAGAGATCACTCTTGCAAAATCCCAGTCTCTGCTCTGCACTCCAACTCCCATAAATCTCCGCCTCCAGGGCACAGAGGCCATTAACTATTCACAGTAAGGAACATGAATCACTGTAATCGCACGTATATACATGCACATAGATATAGATATATATATATCTCTATAGGGGCTACAAACTCAATGGGGGTTATTCCCTAAGCTGCTGAAGGCAGCCGACTGAATAACCAAGCCGGAGTGAAGTGAGCCGTATGCCATTCGGCTATTCACTTGAGCCAAGCACGGCTGATTTCAGCCATACATCGACTGCCTTCCGTTGAGCCAAAGTGAATAACACGTTCACCTCAGCCGATCCAACATCTGGATTGGATCTGGCTGAGGCGAGCGTACAGCAGTTAATTCACTGCTGTTCACCCCCATTTTCAGAGGTAGCGAGAAAGATAGAAAAAAATTTAAACAAAAGGAAAAAAAAACAAAAACACGTAGGTTCCCCCTCCCGATTCATACCAGACCCTTTAGATCTGGAAGGAATGTTAGGAGGGACCTACTGAGTTAGAAATTTCCCACCAAAAGTCATACCAGACCCTTTAGGTCTCGTAGGAATTTTAAGGGGGAACCCTACAACCCAAATATGAAAAAAAAAAATGGGGTCCCCCCTAGAATTCCAAATCAGACCCTTAATCTGAGCACTGGCCTGGCAGGGCAGGAAAGGGAGAACAAGCAAGCGCCCCACCTCCCACTGCCATACCAGGCCACATGCCCTCGGTATTAGGTATGCTTTTCCAGGTGTGCTTTTCCATGGGGACAAGAGCCTATTCCCCACAACCCTGACCCGGTGGTTGTGGGGGTCTGTGGGCAGGAGGCTAATTTGCATCGGGGTACCCCATTTTAGATGCTGACCCCCTTGTGAATGAGTAAGGGGTACTTGTTTCCTACTCATTCACTAAAGGCCGAAGTGAGCCAAAGGATTAGCCAAAACTTTAGCTTAATCCATCAGCGCTTTAGTGAATAACCCCCCAGATGTTTGTTATGTGTTCTCATTCACACAGCATAATAAAAATAGTTTAAAAAAAATATTTTTTACCTTTTAGATGTTTTGTTGCAGCAGGCAACATGGCCGAATCCAAGTTTTTCTTAGCACCTTTACTGTGATCTGTCCTCATAGAAAGGCTTAGGACTGAAATTTGAGGATTGTGTTTCTCTCATTAACTTCATTAACATGCAATGCAGAATCCTGGATTGTAATCATTTAACCCTTTGTTAGGACAGGCAGTATTCAAATCTATTTTACAAAAATATAATAACCAAACCCCTCACCACTCACAACACCTCATTAAAACGTAGAGGAAGCAAGTAGAAGTTTAACCTTTAGGAAGCCAAGAAAACCCTAACCCAAGTAAAAGCAATTTAAACTGCAAGATGCATTTTAAAAATAATTTAAGTTACGCTGAGTCAATAGGGATATTCAATAAATTTAAAATAGGTGGTATCCTAATCTGGCTGCGACAGTGTAAATACACTTTATTGTAACAGGGGATCTGTTCTGTGATTTTTGGAAATCTCCTTTCAGTCTTAAAAAGGGACACTGGTTGCTGGTTGAAGGAGTTCTTCAGAGGCAGTGAGAGAGAATGAACTAGCTCTCTGGAGCTGAGGGACTGCTGGGCCACCCATGTGAGCAGTAAAGAGAGTTCCTTTCCTGGAAGGAAGGGGGAAAGGACCAGAGACCATGTTCCCCCAGTGATTGATAAAGGGTGAACAAAGCAGTCTGGTGTTGTAACATTTTAGTTTTGGAAAGTATAGTAAGGGTTTAATTTTTTTAAATTTCTTTAAAAGTAATAAAAGTAATAAATTAGTTCTGGAGATAATGTTGTAAATATGATACATTACAATGTGTGCACTATCTAGTGACTCCCAAAGATCAATGATAGTTAAGCTGTTGGAACTTTGATTTTCCAAATTTAAGCAGGTGCCCGATCTTCAAATTATTATGTTGTGTTCCCCATAGCATGTTTTTAAGTCATAGTAAAGTTTTTAAGCAAAGAGCAGTGGTGAAATTCTGTTTCCACTGGCACTATTAAAGAACGTGTGTCAAGTGAGTATTGCATAAAGAATAGAAGATGTATAGATGTAAATAGAAGATTTACATTAAAATTCCTGTGTGTATACAGTTCAACAGTAATTTAGATCCTGACAAGAATCTTTGTCCTACATAAGCAGAAGGCAAAGAACATGAGCAGGGTAAGCACTCCTTCACAAAGAATGGGAGATTCAGACACCAGGAATTTCAATAATAGATCAGATTTTTACTATACTGCCATCATTGGAAATATACCGCTAACCATTGCAATTATAGATTTTGATGTGGAGCAGTTCTGCATGTACAGATGTAAAAACAAAATTTTTTCCCCGGCTAAGAAACAAAGTCATTATTATAAAAAAGGTGGAATTTGAGCTGAAGTTAGGTTATTTGCAGTACTATCTGGTTCATTGACAAGATGAATTCCTGTATGTACAGAGTACCCTGACAAACAAATCTTCTGATGCAGTCTTATGATGTTTACTCTATAGAACCAGAGGGCAACACGAATAACAGAGTGAGAAAACAAGATTAACATGTGGCTTTTGAAAGGGCTCATTTACTCTATTGGATTGTGGCACACATGCTACGTGCATTGGTGTGATTGGATTGGATTCCATTTCTTCCCGGAAAGTACCCAACCCCCCTTTCTGAAAGATGTGTGTTGCTTTGCACTAACCTATGGTGCACTGCCAGAAATGATACATGTACCTTTTTTAGTGCGTTAGGCAGCCCATTCTTAATGCAACACACTGCAGTGGTTTGAATGGGTCCTCAAATAAGCTCTCGCAGAACTGGCTCAGCCATGGAATGCATGGAGCTGTGCATTTACAACATGATTTGGTAATTCTAATTGGTGATCAGAATTTTCATCATCTCTCTTGGTTTGTTTGTGAGACTGATGATCTAAATATATCTCTCATTTTAAATTTTGGATAGAGTGGTAAGGGATTAGATCCTGTTTCAAGTTTGTATTGCTTTCTTTGTTCCCCATTTGTGGGATTCAATCTTCTTTTTGTTCAGGTAGCCATTATGACTGAGAAAGGAAGGGGAAATCTTAAATTACATAGTTTCCCCGAGAACAAGAGATGAGGGGGAAATCTTCCAATGGGGACATTTGTTCCAGGAACATCAAAGAGGGGAATTCCCTTCACTTTGGGAGATTTCAACTAATGTTCTGTTGCATTCCTGGGACAGGAAGTGAAGTGACATTTCCACAGTGGTACACAGACAGGAAGCAAAATAACCCTACAGGGCTTTTAACTCTTCTCTGCTTCATCCAACACTATACTACACTACACTTTTTGGCTATACATACATTTAATACTTATAGACATTTTATACTTTTATAGACAGCCTCCGTATTTTTTATTTATTTACTCTTTCGCTGTTTTGTTTTTAAAAGCCAAACTCTGAGAAGAATGATCATTTACACACCAAACTGGGTGTGTAAATTATCATTGAAAAGATGTACGTTATACAGTATGTGGATGGTGGCTGCAAAATATTAAAATCTTAGTATCCCCTGCACATAATGCCCTCAGCCTTCTCTTTATTTTTTTGGTTTTTACTTGCATTGCATTTACATGTGTTTTTCACGTGTTGCGTTGCGCTGAAAAAAAACTTTTTTCAGCGCACTGCACCTCAGTGCAGCAGTGCGAACTGGTTCATTTTATACCCATACATTTTTGGGTTCCCTTCCATTGACACATGTTGAAAAATAGATGCCAGAAGAGCAGGCAAGAATGGGGCTTTAGTACTAACCTTTTACATTTAACTGGAAACACTGCAAACTTCCTTTTACCAGTAAACCATTTTAATTGTTTATCACTTGTAAGAGGCTTGCATGGAAATTCCAATTATAACAGCCAACACAAAATCTATGGGGTTTTTTTTTTGTTACAGGCAATTGCATAAAAGACAACTCAAAGTTTTTACATAAAAGTAAGCATAACAATGCTAGACTGCCAGATTTATCCTACCTGCCCCCCTAGGCCAACTGCCCTCTGCTGCCCCCTCTTAGACTAGTTATCTGGCTTGTATACATTTTATTATTCACAGTCATGTAAAGAAGTAAGTGCACCCCATGGAAATTGCTGATTCTTTCAACACATTTAAAAAGGAAAACATTTTAAAATTTTATTTAAACAGTGCCTACAGATATAGGTGTTATACTTAAACTATGAATGACATATACAATTGGCTTGGTGTATTCCTTTTTATAATCTGGCTTAATGAAAATACAGATTTGCCACATTGCCATTTACTTGCATATAAGCAGGGCTCGAAAATCCACTCGTCTGCTCGTCTGTGACGAGCAGACAGTGGAGCCCGACGAGCAGCTTCCCGGCCGGCCGTTGTAATTACACGTCCGGCCGTTTGGTGACATGTTTGGTGTCTATTTACACGACGTGACCCCGACTTTTATGTTGTACTAAAAATATGGGTAAGAATAAAGGTTTTATAACATAGGGAAACTTTTTTTTTTACATTTAGGGTACTTTTTTCATTATAAAGTAAAAACAAATAACCCCCCGTGGGGGTCACAAAAGAAAGCTCTATCTGTCCCCAAAATTTTTTAACATATATTGCAAGGCTATAGTCCGGTCATGCTGACTGGTGAAATTTGTGACTGACTGGTGAGACACCGCCAAATTTTTCAAGCCCTGCATATAAGCCTTCAAAAAGGGGACAATTGATTTTAAAAGTTCTACCCCCATAGACTTGCAATGACTTCGAGGTCGAATTCAAACTTTTTTCATGTTCTAAAGTTCGAATTCAAACCATCGAGTTCGGCCCATCACTAATCCTGTATTGGTGGGGTGCAAGGAAAAAGCCTTTGTTGTCCAAAAATAACATGAGAGCAAGACTACAGTTTGCCATTGAACAGCATTTTGAGAGAACATAAAGAACATATATCAATTTTGAAGCATGGTGGTGGAAACGTTTTATGGCTTGGGTTGTTTTGCTGTTTCAGAGCCTGGTCAGCTTGCAGTCAGAGTCAACTATGAATTCTGCATCATTTAAAGGAGAACTATGAGGCGAGTGAAAATCACTCATCCTCGTAGTTCTAGCCGACCTGTGACAATGAAACGGTCACACGTCGGCTCAATAGATCGGGGAGTGAACACATACCGTTGCTCGCTCACTTCTCGATCTTCTCCCTGCAAAGAGCCGTGACTGTCGCTCACGGCTCCCTGCAGGGATTCCCCCCTCCCCTCTCCGATCCTCCAGCGCTGACTGGCGGAATGGACGGGGAGGGGGCAGGTACAGCTGGCTCTGCCTCTAGATAGGCCAGCTGTCATTCACGCAGCTGGGTGGATCTCGACAGTAATGTCAGGATCCGTCCCGGCTGCGGCGTCTCAGTATACCACGAGCTGTAGCTCCCTATATACTGAGCTTTGAGTCACAGGAGGACGCTAGTTAGTGTCCTCCCGTTACCCTTAGGAGAACTATGGGAAAAAAGCACTGACCCCATAGTTCTCCTTTAAAAAGTGTGTTTGAGAAGAACATGAGGCCATTCGTATGATAGAGTTAGATTAGAAATTGATCTCTCAGAACAATAATGATCTGAAGCAGACTAGCAAATCTACCGAGGAATGACAAAAAAAAAAAAAAAGAAATGAAGGGTTATAGTCTGGTCTAGTTTTATACATGATGTCATTTCCAATAAAGGACATACTTTTTTTGTTAAATATATGATTTAAAAGTAAAGTTTTCCTTGTGTTTTTGATTAAGTATATCACCTTTATTTGAAGGCACTAGTTGAATGAAGATCTAAAGTTTGTCTGTTCAGATATGTACAGGTAGAAAAAGTTCTTAGTACTTAGTTAAACGAGGAAGAATATGGAAGGGGGCATTACAGGGGCCACACAAGGGAAGAGGGGATACAGAAGCTCCGCCGTGAGAGGGAGCCAGGAAGAAGACCAGATGGAGGAATGGAGCCAAGTAGCATTTGTGCTCCAGGGACCCTTACATAGATAAAGAGCGGAGGTCAACGGTGGCAGGTAAAAGATCTACACCCATTGAGACTAGATTAGGTTACATTTATCCAGTTTTGTCTTCCTGCCGAGTGGTGAGTTTAAAAGAACATAGTTTGAGTAACCCTACTCTTGAACTCCCGGAAAAGTACTGAGGATGTCTTCAACACCTTAACAATGGTGTTTATTGCTAGCTGTAGGTGCTTTGCAGAGCAATGCTTTTATGGGGTTTCAGGGTAACGGCCCACCCAATACTATCCTGATCGTGTCATAAACCTGTATCCAGAGTGATTGCATCATTATGGGAAAAAAGTATCCCCTTAATGCACATGGAGGAGTAGGTAGAAAGGTCCTTAGAGATACAAGATGGTACCAGGTACCAACAAAGAGAAAGCTTATATTTGGCCACAATGGATAAGGCATTGTCTGAACTTTTGGAGGTCCCTAACAATATAGGCTCCCAGTCTTCCGATGGTATTGCTATAGTGAGTTCCTGTACCCAGGGCCCCCCTCCCAGGTGTCCGCCCACCGCACAGTATCCGCAATAACCCCCCCGCACCGCTGAGCCAGTCACACTGTTATTATTATAACCATCAGCTATAGAGGACTACAAATCCCAGTAATAACACATTATATACAGTACAATGCAGAATGGCACAATGGCTATAGAAGACAGCAAATCCCAGCAATACAATATACAGGTACATACAGTGTACAATGTATTGCTGGGATATGTGGTCCTCTATAGCTGATGGTACATATACAGCGCAATATACCATCAGCTATAGAGGAATACAACAAATCCCAGCAATACATTTTTACAGCATGTGGGGGGCGGTGCAGGTAGTCTTACCTGCACACAGACCGCTAACGACATTTCGTCCGGAAAACAAATTTTTCCAAAACGAATCGCACATGTCTACTGAACGCAGGGCTTAGGGTTAGTTCACACCATAAGCAGTGCGTTCCGGTCCGATTATGGCCAGAACGCACTGCCCGCATTGCGGCTGGCTCACTTTTTTGCCAGGCTGGAGGGGGAGTGGCGGGCCATTGAAGTAAATAGCACCGTAGTCACTCCCTCCGGCCGCAATGCGATCACCCACACGGGATCACAAGGCACATTGTACCGCCAGTGCATTCGGGTGTGGTGCAATAAAAATGCTGCAAGTACTATTTTAATCGCATCGCACCCGAATGCACTGCAGGCACAATGTGCCTTGCGATCCCATTCGGGCGATCGCATTGCGGCCAGAGGGAGTGGCTACGGTGCTATTTACTTCAATGGCCCACCATGCCCCCTTCAGCCCGGCAAATAAGTGAGCCGGCCGCAATGCGGGCAGTGCGTTCTGGCCATAATCGGACCGGCAGGCAATGCTTATTGTGTGAAATACACGTTAGGTGAGGAAGGCACTGCTTATGGTGTGAACTAAACCTTAGTGTGCGCAATGGACTCTGGGATTAGTGACCCGCTGGAAAGGGGGCTGAGTGACGACGCGCTGAAGCAAGCCCTATTTTTTGCGTTTGCAGTGGAACGCAACGCTGGCAAAGTCTTGCCACACGTTCGATCGCACTGCGGCGGGGGGTGTGGAAGCAATGCCATTGAATTCAATGCACCGCTACACCCCTTCCCGCCGAGAAGTTTGTTAGCGATCGCGGTGCATTCCAGCAGCTACCGCTCTGGAATGCACACGCTTTCGGTGTGAACCAGGCCTAAATAAGGGACCAATGCTGGGCCCCAGCTTCGGGCCCCTCTCAGCCCTGGGCACCAGCTGCTTGCTGATACTGTCCTCTGCAAACACACCCCCCAGTGGGCCCCCACCAAGCAGCTGGTGCCCAAAGAGGTGATTGGTGTGACGCACAGTACAGAGGTCAGCGGTCTAACGCACAGAGCAGAGGTCAGCAGAGTGACGCACAGTGCAGGAGTCTGCAGTGTAATGTACAGGTCAGTATGTAATGCAGTGCAGCGGTGTAATGTAGAGGTCAATATGTAATGTAGAGGTAGGCAGTCTAATGTAGAGGTCAGTATGTAACGCACAGTGCAGAGGTCAGCAGAGTGACGCACAGTGCAGGAGTCTGCAGTGTAATGTAGAGGTCAGTATGTAATGCAGTGCAGCGGTGTAATGTAGAGGTCATTATGTAATGTAGAGGTAGGCAGTCTAATGTAGAGGTCAGTATGTAACGCAGTGCAAAGGTCAACGGTGTAATGTGGAGGAGCAGCAGCCAGCATGTAACAGTGCAGAGGTCAGCATGTAACGCAGTGCAGAGGTCAGCATGTAACGCAGTGCAGCGGCCAGCACATAATGCAGTTCAGCAGTCAGTATGTAACGCAGTGCAGCAGTCAGCATGTAACACAGTGCAGCTGTCAGTATATAACGAAGTGAGGAAGTCAGCGGTCAGCATGTAATGCAGAGCAGTGGTCAGTATGTAACGCAGTGCAACTGTCAGTATGTAACGCAGTGCAGAGGTCAGCATGTAATGCAGTGCAGTGGTCAGCATGTAATGCAGTGCAGCGGTCAACATGTAACGCAGTGCAGTCATCATCATGCAACGCAGTGCAGCGGTCAGCATGTAATGCAGTGCAGAAGTCAGCATGTAACTCAGTGCAGTGGTCAGCATGTAACGCAGTGCAGCAGTCAGTATGTAACGCAGTGCAGCGGTCAGCATGTAACACAGTGCAGTTGTCAGTATGTAACGCAGTGCAGAAGCCAGTATGTAATGCAGTGCAGCTGTCAGTATGTAACGCAGTGCAGCTGTCAGTATGTAACGCAGTGCAGAAGTCAGCGGTCAACATGTAATGCAGTGCAGCGGTCAGCATGCAATGCATTGCAGCGGTCAGCATGTAACGCAGTGCAGAGGTCAACATGTAATGCAGTGCAGCGGTCAGTATGTAACGCAGTGCAGTGGTCAATATGTAACACAGTGCAGAGGTCAGCATGTAATGCAGTGCAGCTGTCAGTATGTAACGCAGTGCAGAGGTCAGCATGTAATATAGTGCAGCTGTCAGGATGTAATGCACTCCAGAGGTCAGCATGTTATGCAGTGCAGAGGCCAGCGGTCAGTTTGTAAAGCAGTGCAGCGGTCAGTATGTAATGCAGTGCAGCGACCAGCATGTAATGCAGTGCAGCCGTCAGCATGTAACAAAGTGCAGCCATCACTATGTTACGCAGTGCAGCGGTCAGCATGTAACACAGTGCAGCCATCAGTACGTAACGCAGTGCAGCGGTCAGCATGTAACACATTGCAGTGGTCAGCATGTAACGCAGTAAGCGGTAAGCATGTAATGCAGTGCAGTGGTCAGCATGTAACGCAGTGCAACTGTCAGTAAAGCAGTGCATCAGTCAGCATGTAATGCAGTGCAGCTGTCAGTAAAGTCGTGCATCAGTCAGCATGTAATGCAGTGCAGCGGTCAGTAACGCAGTGCAGAGGTCAGTAACGCAGTGCAGCAGTCAGGGACTTACAGTGGTTCTTCTCTCCTGTTTCAGGTGCTGTGCCGTCTTCTTTTCCTCTCCTGGTGGGGGGTGGGGGGAGCAGTGAGGTCGCCTGCACGTTTTCAGGTGATTCCAGCCACTTCCTGCTGCCCTCCCTTTAGGACCCAGCAGACAGGCAGTAGGAGTGCAGTCTCCCCCGAGTGGGCGGGGGGAGCTGCCGTTGAGCCCGAACACTACACGGGCTAATCAAAGGCAGCTGAAGAGCTTCTTCTCCTCTTCGGCTGCTGCAGGAGCAGAGCGGCCGACAGAGGAAAAAAAGCGATTGCAGCTGCGCCAGCGGGGGCCGTTTTTACAGGCACCAGAGAGGCCCGGGGGGCAATTGCCACCCTGCCCACCGGCCCAGTCCACCCCTGCCGTTGGCCGATACTCATGTAAGGTTCCCTGTACCTCTTTAGTGGTTTATGATGGAAGGAGGAGATGTCCTTAAGGGTGTTAGTATTTGCAGGCATAATCATGAGATCATGCTATGGATAAAGGAATCACTGATTCATTTTTGTTCAAAAAAGTGGGATTACATGGTGTGTCAATGGGTAGGTTAGAGGAAAAAAGAAAATGTTTAATTTGTAGGTAACAATAGAGTTCGCTGGAGAGAATATTTGTGTTTGGGCTTGAATAATATACTTTGTAACTGAATCCCTAGAAATCCCAGCCATTTATAACATAACTGGACATTTCCAGATTGGCCTGCTATACTTCACCCTCCGCCATATATACAGTACATAAGTAGTTACAGCTGTCCTGGTTTGCCTGGATTGACCAGGACCGGTAACTATGGCTTCATAACCTAACATATAACTTGGTGTGCAGAGGGTAAAGAGTATAACATACTAAACAGCTTGTGGTTTTTTTTTTATATGACTGAGCTGTACTAATATACTGAAAGGCAATTATTGCACCATGCAAGGCTAAACCTGCTTTAAACAGGGGTAAACCTAGTGGCGTCACAAGGGGAGTGCGGGGGGTGCGGCCCGCACCCGGATGACACCATTGGAGGGGTGACACCAACATGACTTACAGTCATTTTGGTGTCACCCCCCTCTTGAAAAGTCGGGCGCTCGGTCATGGACCGAACGCCCGACAGTATCAAGAGAGAGGAGGGGACCCGGCAGCATACCTTATCTCGCCGGGTGACTGTCCCCTCCTCTCTCTGCCGGCATCCATCACCAAGATGGCCACCGGCAGGTATCGGAATACGGCCGCGCGTGCGCGGTGACGTCTCGTCGGGGGGACACTCGGACACCGCTCCGGGGGTCACCCAGCCTCGGGACGCCACTGGGTAAACCCCATTTATTTATATATAAATAATTAAAACAAAAGGATCAAAATGAAACAAACAGCTGTGGCTACACAATTAATGGTGGAAAGTTGAAACATCATGCAAAGGCTTTCTGCCAGTCAAAAAAGTAGAATGAGTAATGATTTACCAATTAAACAGTCCAGGAAGCAGCACTAATGTGGAGAGATGTTTGTATCTATGGCGATGCATTAAGCTCAGATTGAGCTTAATTAATTATTTTTCTTCTGCAGTATGTATTGACCTTGTGGAACTGGCTTGAAGTATTTTCTTTAATGCAGAAGTGCACTTTTGCCAAAAGTGCACCATACCTCCCCTTCAGCCCTTCAAAAGAGTTATAGCATACACCATAGGCCCACATTTATATATCTAGATCTGATCATTCTGACCTGCCCTGAGAAATTATGTACATTCCTCTAAAATGTTCCTGCTCCCTACATGCTGTGCATGTGCAGTAATCAATCATATTGTTGAATGGGGCCACCACCACAATCTCCATCCTTAGGAGACAGCCCCTTTCAACTCTATTACAAGGTACTGTGCTGAGCCAGTGGAGATCAGGAAGTACTTTTAGGGATATAATGCCACAGCTCAAAACAGACTTTGGCTTTTATGATTTTGCAAGTCTACATCTGTGGTGTGTACTATGAGTGTGCTCAGGAAAACTTAGGTGGGGAGGGAAGGGTATACAATGAACCTTCTGAAAATTAACATTTTAGAAAAGGAAACCAATATAAAGAGAACCTCTAAACATTGTTCAAATGACTGATTATATATCACCACCTAAACTTTACAGGATAAACCAAATGCTATTGTTCTCTGGAATGTAAAAAAACTTGGTTAAATTTATCATACTTTTTGAGATTGCCCTGTAATTGGTAAGCAAGTGCATGATTATCCTATAATCGTAACTTAATATCCAGCTATGCCACAAACAACCACCCTACTGGATGAATGCACTGCAAATAATTCCCTAACCACTACGACAACGGTGTTACCAAAATGGCTGCTGGCTGGAGCCCATGGTCGTTGGCACCTTTGATCTACATTGCATTCTAATGGCTTTATCTAGTAGCACCCGTGCAAGAAGCTACTTTTAAAATCAGAAACATTGCTTCAAATTTGTGCAGTAACTTATTAAATTCATTCTCACTTATAACTACTTTGGCTAATAGCATATGCTTAAAAAAAATGGGACATTCTTGCAGTAAAATAGACATCTTTCCCAATTGCTTGCAATATATAGAAGAAGTGTTTGAAATCTGGCCTGTTTGTGGTAAAGATTGATTAGCACAAATACTTTGGTCAATGTTGCCCCACCATGAATCTCCTGATGATTAATCATTTCAACACTAAGGGGTCTATTCACTAAGCTGCCGAGGGCAGCCGAGTGAATGACCGATCTGAAGTGAAGTGAGCCGAACACTATTCGGCTATTCACTTCAGGCTGGTACGGCTGATTTCAGCCGTACATCGGCTGAAATCAGCCGTACATCGGCTTGCTTCGTGTGCCTTCGTGTCGGCCGAACATGCTCAGCATGTTCGGCCGACCCGAAGTGCAGAAGGATCGGCTACGTGTCAGAATAAAGAAAAAAAGACACAGCATTGTTTCTATCCTTGGCGGCCGGGAGCAGGAGACTCCCGGGCCGCCAGGGAGAATTGGCTGTTTGGAGATCAGTGTCCCTGGTTAGCAGGTAACCAGGGATGCTGATCTCCCTGAAAGTGGCCGGAGCCAGCCGTAAGTTCCGCCTAGCTGTCAGAAGCAGGCTGTCGGCCGGCCGATGGCCGGCCACTCAGCCAGCTTCGGCTTTCAGCACGGCCCAGCCGAGCCGATGCATATGCGTTTAGCTCGGCTGAGACGCTCAGCCATGATCGGGAGCTGTACGGGCTATTGTGAATAGCCCGTATAGCACCTCTTCGGTTCTACTTAACCGAAGGGGTCCTTCGGCCGAAGCTGCGGCTAGATCCTTCGGCAGCTTCGTGAATAGACCCCTAAGGTTTACAGAACCATCCAGATACCCAAACATTGTGACTTATCCAACTTAACTCAGTTGCAATAGTTTTTATGCAGATATTTCTGTAAAAGAAATTCCATTGTTTACAGTCATGACTTACAGTGAGGTTTATTAACCAGTTGACATCCGCGGTGTTAAACCCCCTTCCCATCCAGGCCATTTTTAGTTGAGTGAATTACACTCATCCCCATAGTTAGAGTCGACATGTGACACTTAAATTGTTTCATCTGCCCCTGCTGAGACGCTCTGCATCTGCCCCTACTGCGATCCTCCACATCTACCCCTGCTGAGACCCTGCGCATCTACCCCTGCTGAGACAATCTACATCTACCCCTGCTGAGACCTTCCACATTTGCCCCTGCGGAGACCCTCCACCTGAGACATTAGGCCGGTACCCTGGAGCATGATGGCACCACATAGTATGTAGCAAATGCATATATTATTCTGCATTGCTGTATAATGTATTGCTGGAATTTGTAGTCCTCTATAGCTTAAGATATTATTCTGCATGACTGTATAATGTATGGCTGAGATTTGTAGTCCCACTACAGCTTGGAGTCAGTGTCAGAACTACCAGGGGCACAATGGTAGCAGCTGCGACCAGGCCTGGAGCTCCACTACTGTCTTACAACCATTAGCCTGTATAGTTTTAGAAAAACTTTTTTAAAAAGGCATCGGTAATTGGTATCTGTGAGTACTTGAGGAAAAGTATCGGTATAAATTGCTGCCCACTTTTAACTCAACAATATGCGAGATGTAAAATGCTGCCCCACCACAATATAAATACATGGCAAACCTACAGATGACATTGTTTATATGACTGTAAGAAAATGTATGCCCTTCTGTCTCTACTAGGTAAAGGTAAAACTATCAGATCAGACATACAGTAGGTAGCCAAGCCAAGCACTCCCTGCATGCATTTTGACAGCCTATGTATAACTGATTAAGCTAAACAAGCTAAACTCTGCGGAAGATCTGTCTGTGACACACTTATTTATACATATTATGAGATTAAAATAAATGGTTGCCTTTCCCCATAAAAGATTAACAAAAGTATATCTACTTTGTCCAATTAGATAGACTTTAACCCTTGCAGAACCCTTCTTGCACAAATTAATCAAACATTACTTTAATATCCAAATGATTAAAGGATAAATTATATAATACAGATTATAAAATAGTCATATAAAAAAGCATAGCTATGCTTGCATAAAAAAGGATTTTTTTTAAAGATTGTGTGTGTATGTGTGCAGAAATGTGTATCTGAGTAAAGTAGCACCACAGAATACTAGTGCAGAGCAGTTGACATTTGAATCTCTTTGTTCACTCTAAATGACCAGTAGAAGAGGGGGGTGAAGGGAAGTGATGTACCACCCTTCCATAAATTAAAATATAACTATGAGTGTGATGCATTCTTATACTGTATCTATCATTTGAATCACATTATCTTACATATACAAAGTTATACAAACTGTAATGCCCTTTCTTATATTCATAACTTACATTTGTTTTACACAATTTGTAAAGCCCTGAACTTTTAAACATGTACAATTGCAAATTTCTAAGCATAACCAAAATAATTTATATTTTTACCTAGACTCCATAAAGTTTGCTTGTGTACTTTCCCAACCTGGACAAATAAAATTATAGATATCGATCACTTAGGAGCCTTCTCATTCATATACTGTATATTTCATGTAGAAATAGTGGCCTATAAACAGCTTTTGCCATTTACTCCATTTACTCTTCCAACCAAGTTCCAATCAAGGTTGCAGCCACAGAGACCTTGAAGATCTCGTACTTATGAAGAAATGACAAGTCATAGAAAGAAGGACTTGTAAATATAAATCCATTATATTAGTTGATATAAATAAATTTAACACATGGTTTCATGTAGTTTAATGACCAACAGAAGGTATGTGCAAACAGATCTTTTATGGTCACTATAACCTCCAAGGACTCAAACACAATTAAAAGGCCATAAACTTTAACAACTCCTTTTATTTGACCACAAGTGCAGAAAGTAATAATGTGCATGCCTCTGCCTATAATCCTGAAATACACTATATTATCAAAAGTATTGGGACACCCCTCCAAATCATTGGATTCAGGTGTTCCAATCACCTCCATGACCACAGGTGTATACAATCAAGCACCTAGGCATGCAGTCTGCTTCTACAAACATTTGTGAAAGAATGGGTCGCTCTCAGGAGCTCAGTGACTACAAGCGTGGTACTGTGATAGGTTGCCACCTGTGCAATAAGTCCATCCGTGAAATTTCCTTGCTACTTAATATTCCACATTCAACTGTTAGTGGTATTATAACAAAGTGGAAGCAACTGGGAACAACAGCAACTCAGCCATGAAGTGGTAGGCCGCGTAAAATGACAGAGCGGGGTCAGCGCATGCTGAAGCGCACAGTGCACAGAAGTCGCCAACTGTCTGCAGAGTCAATAGCTACAGACCTCCAAACTTCCCGTGGACTTCAGATTGGCACAACAACAGTGCGTAGAAAGCTTCATTGAATGGGTTTCCATGGCCGAGCAGCTGCATCCAAGCCTTACATCACCAAATGCAATGCAAAGCCTCGGATGCAGTGGTGTAAAGCACGCCGCCACTGGACTCTAGAGAAGTGGAGACGTGTTCTCTGGAGTGACGAATCACGCTTCCCTGTCTGGCAATCCGATGGACGTGTCTGGGTTTGGCAGTTGCCAGGAGAACGGTACTTGCTTGACTGCATTGTGCCAAGTGTAAAGTTTGGTGGAGGGGGGATTATGGTGTGGGGTTGTTTTTCAGGGGTTGGGCTTGGCCCCTCAGCTGCAGTGACGGGAACTCTTAAAGTGACATTAAAGTCTAACTTTTTTTTCCTCCCCCCATGCTAATGTTAGCACTTACCTTAAATGATGTCTCTTAATCCGATCTTCTTCTTATTTCCTAATGTTTTCATATGTCCCTCCAGCAGTGCGGCGGCTCTCCGATCCAGCGCTGACTCTGCTCGTCTCCTAGCCGAAAATCCGAACTGCGCATGCACCCGCCCCAAGATGCTTTGCAGCCGCTCGAACAGTTCCGGATTCTCGGCAGTTCCGGATAACACGGTGTGTGTAAACCGCTGTTAAAGCGTTTTTGTTTTTTTTAAGCTTTTTGCCTATATCTACTGCTTGCTAGCAGTAGATATAGGCAAAAAGAACGGAGGGTTTAGAACCCCTTTAAGGTATCAGTATACCAAGACATTTTGGACATTTTCATGCTCCCAACTTTGTGGGAACAGTTTGGGGATGGCCCCTTCCTGTTCCAACATGACTGCCCATCAGTGCACAAAGCAAGGTCCATAAAGACATGGATGAGCGAGTTTGGGGTGGAGGAACTTGATTGGCCTGCACAGAGTCCTGACCTCAACTCGATAGAACACCTTTGGGATGAATTAGAGCAGAGAGTAGGAGCCAGCCCTTCTCTTCCAAAATCAGTACCTGACCTCACAAATGCGCTTCTGGAAGAATGGTCAAACATTCCCAAAGACACACTCCTAAACCTTGTAAGCAGCCTTCCCAGAAGAGTTGAAGCTGTTATAGCGTCAAAGGGTGGGCCAACTTAATACGGACTACGGACTAAGACTGGGATGCCATAAAGTTCATGTGTGTGTAAAGACAGGCGTCCCAATACTTTTAGCAATATAGTATATATTTGCACTGGTAGAGACTATGTTGAAAAATTTGACTGTTAAATACACCTGTAAAGAAGAAAGTAAAAACTGATCTTGACCATTGCTCATGCTGCCCAACATTGATTAAATGAAGAGGAATCGCTGCCTGATGTTGCTTCTGGGTTCCTTCTATGTATGTGAGTAAAGGGTACAGTACCATTGTCCTAAAATCATTAGTCTGTATTGTTTTAGAAAAATTGTCTCATGACACTGCTGCAATCTGCCACATCTACCCTGCTGTGATCTGCCATATTTGCCACTGTTGCAAACTGCCACATCTGCTCCATCTGCCCCTGCTGCGATCTGCCACATCTGCCTCTGCTGCGATCTGCCACATTGACCCTGCGGCAATCTGCCACATCTGCCCTGCTGCGATCTACCACATCTGCCCCTGCTGCGATCTACCACATCTGCCCCTGCTGCGATATACCACATCTGTCACTGCTGCGATCTACCACATCTGCCCCTGTTGCGATCTGCCCCTGCTGCAATCTGCCCTGCTGCAATCTACAACATCTGCCCTGCTGCGATCATCCACGTCTACTGTTGCGATCTGCCCTGCTGAGACCCTCCACGTCTACCCCTGCTGAGATCCTCCACATCTACCCCTGCTGAGATCCTCCACATCTACCCCTGCTGAGACCCTTCACATTTCCCCTGCTGAGACCCTCAGTTCTAGACTTCAGCCGGCACCAGTGTTAATTTAATCGACGAAAATCTTTTGCTTTGATTTTTGGCCGTTTTTCAGTGACAAAAATGAAACGAAAACGAAATTAAAGAGTAGTTAATGGGACGAAAACGATTTTCATCCTTTACTCAATTTTTGTCACGAAATAAATAATGAGAATCATTGTCAACGATTGTCATTATTGATTATTTGCCACCACAGCTCTGCTCGTCCGTTCTCCCTGCTGGTGCTGGCTGCAGCTATCTGTGTCCCTTTCAATCCCCGCCTGGCAGCGGGGATACAGACCGATGCAGCCAGCAACAGCAGGGAGGAGAGACCGCTGTGCCTCTGCATTCCCCCGCTGCCCGCTCCGTGTCTCCTCTTCCTCATCCCGTTCCGTTCCTCCTCAGCTCCACCCCATTCCACCACTGTCCTGCTCTGCCTCTGTCCCACACCTCCTCTGCATCTACAAGCTTGGAGCCATACCCAGCCTGCTATAGGATATTTTAAAATGCAATAGCCAATAGCAGGTTGGCTATTGCACCCGCCCACTGCTTGCTGTCAATCAGCAGAGGAGGACCTGATACAGAACTTTTTCCTTCAGTTTCCTCCTCTGCTAATTGACAGCAGGTGGGTGCAATAGCCAGCCTGCTATTGGTTACTGCAATTTAAAATAACCAATAACATGCTGGCTATTCCTCCAAGCCACTGCCTGCTGTTTTGACATTCAGCTGATTCAGCAGCTGAATCCAGTAAGGGGAAAGGTGACACTAGAGGTCCAAAAGACCCCAAATGTCACCTTAAAGAGAACCTGTCACCTCCAATGTGCCCTCAGATAAGGGGCTTGTGAGCCCCCCCATGTGATAGCAATGAAGTTAAAAAAAATCTAAAAAACAAAAGTTAAATAAAATTGAAAATGACTCCAGTGATATATAATTAAATTAGTTTGGAAATGCTAGAGAATTGCTTAAAAAATGCATTACACTAGAAATAGACCTATTAGATTTTCATCGACTTGAATTTCGTCGACTAAAACTAGACTATAATAAAAATTAATCTGATAACTAAAATGCAACTAAAAATAAAAATGAATTTTCGATAAAAGACTAAGACTAACACGAAAATGAAATTTGGTGCCAAAATTAACACTGGGTGGCACCCTGAAGCAGAGTGGCACCACAGAGTATGTAGCAAATTCATATACTATTCTGAATTGTTGTATAATGTATTGCTGGGATTTGTAGTCCTCTATAGCCGGTGGTACTCTGCATTGCTGTATAATAGGGCTCCACCACAATCCTAGCATCATTAGTCTATATTGTTTGTGTAAAACTGCCACATGACACTTAAAAAAAGGTATTGGTAATTGGTATCGGCAAGTAATTGAGGAATAGTATCAGTACTCGTTCTCAGTCTTGAAAAAATGTAATCAGTGCATCCCTAATATATACAGTAATCTCCCAGTTATCCGACACCCACGAGGATCAGTAGGTACCTGATAACTAAAGAGTAAACAAAATGAAACAGCTTTCGCCTTTTACTCTTCCAACCAAGATCCAATGAATGTTGCAGCCACAGAGACCTTGCACATCTTGTACTTAAAAGGAATGACAAGTCATAGCAAGAAGGACCTGTAAATATAAATCCATTATATTAGTTGATATAAATGAATTGATCACATGGTTTCATGTCATTTAATGACCAACAGGAGATATGTGCAAACAGATCTTTTATGGTCACTATTGCCTCCAAAGACTCAAACACATTTAAAAGGCTATAAACGTTAACAACTCCTTTTATTTGACCACAAGTGCAGAAAGTAATAATGTGCATGCCTCTGCCTATTATCCTGAAATACTGTATATTTGCAATGAAAGAGACTATGTTGAAAAAATTGACTGTTAAATAGCAGATACACCTGTAAAGAAGAAAGTCTACAGCCAGGAGTCAGTGGCAAAACTACCCGGGGAGCAGTGGTCACAGCTGTGACCAAGCCCTGGTGCTCCACCACTGTCCCAAAATCATTAGTCTGTATTATTTTAGAAAAACTGTCACATGACACTAAAAAAAAAAGGTTTCAGTAATTAGTATCAGTGAGTACTTGAGCAACAGTATCGGCACTTGTACTCAGTCTTGAAAAAATGTTATCGGTGCATCCCTAATATATACAGTAATCTCCCAATTGTCCGGCACCCACGAGGATTAGTAGGTGCCGGATACCTATAGTTTGTGGTTGCTTGAAAGTTAACAGTAACTCTCAAGCAACCCCTCCCCCCCACACACACATGGCGCCACCCATCCCTCCCATTCATCTGATCGCTAACAGCTGATTCGGTAGCTTCCGCAGGTGGATGTAAACAGCCAGGACCAATAGCCAGACTGCTACTGGATATTTCAAATTGCAATAGCCAATAGAAAGATGGCTATTGAAACTAGGGATGTCCCGATACCAAAGGTAGCATCAGTATCGGGACCGATACAGGGCATTTTGACAAGTACTTGTACTTGTCAAAATGTCCCGATGCATAGCACCGATGCTTGCGCTGTTTTTTTTTTCTCTGTACCTTCCGAGGTGCCGAATGCTTTTCCGTACATGTGGGGACATCGGCGGCGCTGAGCGGTTGAGCAGGGGAGCGTTGCGTCACTGCTGTGGGCGGCGCTCCAGGTGGGGTCCTAATGTAGGTGGCCGGCGACTGCCCAGAGGACCCCACCTGGAGCGCAGAAGCTGGGACGGGGCTGTCTGTAAATCTATTGCTATAGTGTACTGGTCGTGTGTAATGTATAAGTAGTACATATATAAAGCACACACCTCCACTACACTCCAGCAAGATATTTACAATTCTCCCCTGCTAACATGAATAGGTTAAATCATGATCCATAGTACATAACATATAGTTGTACTATGGATCATTTAAAGTCACCTGTCCCTTTAAAAAAAAGGATTTGTAATTGGTATCGGCAAGTACATGAGGGGAAGTACTTGTACTTGGTCTTGAAAAAGTGGTAACGGAACATCCCTAATTGAAACCCCACCCACTGAGCAGAGGAGGGGACCTGAAAGAGAACTTTCTCTCTCTCTGCTCAGTGGGTGGGGTTTCAATAACCATTGAATAATAATAATGGCTTTTTATTGGCTATTTCAGATTGCAATAGCCAATAGCACACTGGCTATTTCTTGCCATTGTTTACATTCTGCTGCTGACTATGGAATGTAGCAGCAGAAAGATGTAAACAAAGAATTTAGTTAGCAACAAGATAAGAAATGAAAAAGAAAAAAGTTTAAAAAAATGAAAAAAATGTAATAGAAAATATATATATTTTTTTTTAAACAGCGTGGGGTCCCCCTCTCAAACCATACCAAACCTTTTTGGTCTGGTAGTAATGCTAGAAGGGACCCCAAATATTTGGTTTAAAAAGTGTGTGGGGTTCCCACCAAAAGTCATCCCAGACCCTATAGGTCTGGTAGGAATTTTAAAGAGAAACCCCACCCCCAAAAATGAGGGGGGGGAAAAAACATTGGGTCTCCCCTAAAATTCCTAACCAGACTCTTAATCTGAGCACAGGCCTGGCAGGGCAGGAAAGGGGGGGACGAGCAAGTGCCCCCCCCCCCGCCATACAAGGTCACAAGCCCTCGGCACTGGGAGATTGCTTTTCCAGGGTCCACCTGGAAAAGCACCTTGTCCCTGTGCTGATGAGCACAGGGCCTCTTCCCCGCAAGCCCTGGGGTGTTGGTTGTGGGGGTCTGCGGGCAGGGGGGCTTATTTGCATTGGGTACCTCCTTTAATAAAGGGGCACCCAGATGCGCTCCCCCTTTGTGAATGTGTAAGGTGTACTTGTACCCCTCCTCATTCACTAAAGGGTTAAGTAAAAATATAAATAAACACAACAGACTTTAGAAAAAAATCCCTCAATTGAAAAAAACCCACTACAAAGAATTTTGACAATTTCTTTAGTTAAAAAAAAATCCCAAAAATTGATCCAACGACTTAATCCTAAGGTCAATCACGACGACCAGCGTTATCCACGACGACAACGACTCATGGGAAAAAAACCCCAGAAGCCCGCCGGACCTGCATGTGACGAACTCCTGCCTCAAAATGACATTCTGACAGATGCCGGCAAAATATAAACAATTGGGTGGAGATAGCAGTGACAGCACATTTGTCCAGCACCTGTCAGAGTCCTCCCGCATGTCCCGGGCAAATGAAAACAACTGGGTGGAGCCAGATGTTATGTGGCTCCGCCCAGTTGTTTACAATTTCGGCGAGAATGGTCTGCTTCGACAGACCATTCTCCCCCGCTCTGACTGTGACTTCGGCTCAGCCGAGCTGAAACATATGCGTTCAGTTGTACTGTTGTACTGTATAAAGCCCTTCCATGTGCACCTTGCTTGAAAGCTGGTTATGAGTTGATCAGTGTGTTTGCCATTTGTTTTGCTTGTTTTGCTAGGCTGATGGAAGCGGGACAGTTGTGGGGGCCCATCAGCAAACTCTTGCCCAGGGCCAGGGGCGGAACTACCGCCATAGCGACCCAAGCAGGCGCTATGGGGCCCGCAGCCGAGTGGGGCCCGGTGAGAATGAGAAATGAAACTGGTAAGCCGCCCGGCCCCACGAGCCCGGCCGTGTCCCGACACACGCAGCAAGAGCGCACGTAAGCCGCCCGGCCGTGTCCCGACACATACAGCAGGAGCGCACGTAAGCCTCCTGGCCCCACGGCCCGGCCGTGTCCCGACACATACAGCGGGAGCGCATGTAAGCCTCCCGGCACCACGGCCCGGCCGTGTCCCAACACATACAGCAGGAGTGCAGAGTGGACATGGCAGAACGCTCGAGCGCGCCTGTGAAGGGACATCGTATTCGGCACATGATGAGGCTCTGGAGTCTGGACAGGAGGTAGGAAGGGAGTGGGAGACTGTTATATGCCTGGCCTGGCCCTGCATGGTATAATTTTGCAGGCTGCAGTTAATTAATTTTCTGGATTGCTGCAGATTGTGTTTTTTATTTTTCATACTGTCATAAGTGGGGATCTGCTTTATATTCTTGCATTGACTATTGACTGTCAGCAAGCTGAATATTCCCACTGACTTCCTTCCCTATGCTATGTCCACTTAGTCTCCATTCAGGCTCCATTCACATATAGCGTTTCCGTTTCGTGCGGGAGACCGTGCGGGATGAAAACGCCAAGGCTCCATATTCGGCTGTATGAATACACGCGTAGCCACTCCAAAGCCACAAGACAATGCACTTCAATGTGCATTGTTCGGACTATTGCGGAGTACTGCGCAGTTCCCAAAATAGCGCAAGTGTCGAATCCGGTGGATTCCGAATGTTCGCTGTTTTAGAATGGCCGCAAATGAGCGCTTTGCAGTTATTTCACATATAGCGCTTGGCCACACAGAAAACTGTGCGGGAAAAGCAAACGCTATATGTGAATGGAGCCATACATTTTTCAGCTGCAGGGATTCCGCTTGTTTGCAGCTATTATATAGCCCAAACATGCAGAATCCGCCGTATTATTGCGCTTGCACTTTTTTAGGGCCGCAATAGTCTGAATAATGCACATTAAAGTGCATTGTTTTTTCTGTTTAGATGGGCTCCTCGCGTATTCCTACAGCCGATTACATGCGGACAGCCGCTCCATTGTGAATGAAGCCTTAGGTTTGTTGCTAATCCCAACCACCATCAGCTGTCCTCATGTATGTAGTTTCCATTAGTGATGGGCCAAACAGGCCAGAGTTCAGTTCGAATTTGAACTTTGGAACACTGTATCCAGCGACTGACAGGTCACGCAAAAAGTATTAAACAGGAAGGGGTGGGGTAAATTTAGTGGGGGCGCCCGTGTTTTGCCTTGCCTAGGGCAGCCCCAAACCAGAATACACCACTGCGTTCAGGGACCACCAATTGAAATAGATCCGACTGACCCAGATCGCCTTGGTATGCGATCCAGGCCAGTCACAATTAGGCAGTGGCAGCCAATAAACAGGTAGGTTAGACGGCTGCTTCCTCCTCGCTAGGACCCCGGGAGGCCCCCGTAAGCGGCCGTCTAATCTGCCTGTTTAGAGGTCACCGCCGCTGCCTGATTGTGACCGGCCCGACTACAGAGGCAATCCGGGACGTTCAGGTCCCGTGTGAGCCGTACAAGGTCGTTAGGCAGTGATGTTGAACGTTTCTTAAACCCGAGCACCCAAACTGCAATACCAAACTTATTTTTAGCACTGGCACTTTGAGATAAATAAATTGATTTTGCCTCGCAGTTTGGGCACTCGGGTTCAAAAAGGTTCGCCATCACAGGTCTATAAGGACCGCCAAGTCTTTCTCCACCTTTTTCGAACCCTTCTCACTCTAAAACAGATTTGCATGTAATAAGGTTTTCGATGTGTAAAGAAGAGTAGCTCCACTATCAACCCTTAGCTATCCAAATTGTCCTATGGTAGTGAAGCTCCTTTGAAGTTAAATAATATTAAATCTTGAATTTGAAAGCACTGCTTAATTGCGGTATAATCCGTACAATTACAAGACCGTTACCTACCACAGTCTACTTTAAAATTACACTGAGACTAGTAGAATACAAACTTGCTTTAAACAAACAGTAGCATGCTATTTTCATTTTCTGACAAACAGATCCATACAGTGTGATTGGATGTTATTCATACCTTGACACATTTGTGAGCTTAAAAAAAAAAAAAAAAAAAAAAAAGTGTTAAAACATAACTAAATGTCTAATAGTATACACAGTGTTAAACATTAACTCAATGTCTAGTACTGAGGCATATGCATGCTTTCTTAAATCTAAATACAGTAACAATATAGTAAATAATTTGAGCTTTCATGACCTCTTGGCTAATGGAAACCATAACAGAGCAATGGAGTTTGACATTAACGTTTAAGTCAAAATGAAATGACTTACATTTCATGACTTACGGTCCCATTGTCGATAAGATAGATAATTCTCCATAATAAATACAGCCCGGTCCCAGTCAGAGGCGTCCTGCCGCAGGTCTCTCCCTCTCTCTCTGTCTCTGATAATATACGGCGGCTGCTGCTCGCTGGGTCGGGTCCTCACAGCCAAGGCCTCCAGAGCTGACCTAGTATTTGCCTGATTGTAAATCTTTTTTTCACCTCCGAGCCTGCATGTCACTGTCCAGCGGCCGGCGCCCCCTCCCCCATCTCTGGGGCAGCTGCACCGCCAGCCCCCCCAGTTGCTACGCCACTGCATGTGTGTGCATAATTTAAGAAATTGCTCTGGACAGGAAGTGTTTAACCCTGTATTAAGTGTATTCCCTATACTGCACTCCCCATTGATGAGTTGATGAGTTTGTAAATTGCAATCACATGTCCTCTTAGGCGCTTCTTCTCTAAGGAGAACAACTTTAATTTTTATAGTCGTTCTTCCTAACTCAGGCTCTCTATACCCTTATTGATTGTGTTATCCTTCTCTGAACTTTCTCTAGTTCAAGGATGTACTTTCTGACGATTGGTGACCGAAACCGAACCACATACTCATGTTGAGGCCGAACCAGTGGTAGAAGTATAATAATCAGAAAGATGTATTTCTGAAAAATACATCTTTTAGTGCAGGATAGTATCTTGCTAACTTTGCTAGCTACAGCTTGGCATTGCATGCTATTGCTGAGTCTATGATCTATAACAGTGGTGGCGAACTTATGGCACGCGTGCCAGGGAGGGCACGTGAGGCCCTTTCTGCTGGCACGCAAGCCCAGGTTCAGGCCACAAAACATTAAGGCAGCCGACGGGGAGAAATCGTCGGGCGAGCGAGCAGGAGGAGAAGGGGGCGGAGCAGCCGGGGGTGGAGACAGAGGGAGATGGGGCGGAGATTTGAGAGGATGGGAGGAGCCGGGGGACTGAGCAGCATGAGACGGCCGGAAACAGAGTGAGATCGAGGCGGAGATGAGAGGACGTGAGGAGACGGGGACGGAGCGGCATAAGACAGGGGGCGGAGACAGGGGGAGATGGAAGAGGCCTGTGAAGACTGAGCCAAAGGCAGACGGGAGGCCCCCGTAAGCGGCCGTCTTATCTGCCTGTTTAGAGGTCACCGCCGCTGCCTGATTGTGACCGGCCCGACTACAGAGGCGATCCGGGACGTTCAGGTCCCGTGTGAGCCGTACAAGGTCGTTAGGCAGTGATGTTGAACGTTTCTTAAACCCGAGCACCCAAACTGCAATACCAAACTTATTTTTAGCACTGGCACTTTGAGATAAATAAATTGATTTTGCCTCGCAGTTTGGGCACTCGGGTTCAAAAAGGTTCGCCATCACTGGTCTATAAGGACCGGCAAGTCTTTCTCCACCTTTTTCGAACCCTTCTCACTCTAAAACAGATTTGCATGTAATAAGGTTTTCGATGTGTATTGGATGTGATTGGATGTTATTCATACCTTGACACATTTGTGAGCTTAAAAAAAAAAAAAGTATACACAGTGTTAAACATTAACTCAATGTCTAGTACTGAGGCATATGCATGCTTTCTTAAATCTAAATACAGTAACAATATAGTAAATAATTTGAGCTTTCATGACCTCTTGGCTAATGGAAACGATAACAGAGCAATGGAGTTTGAGGCTAACATCAGCAGCTGACCCTGAGCAGTTTGACAATATCAGCCACAAATCACTAAAAACAAGGAAATAAAAGTTTATACGCATTGCTTACTGTTTTTAGTGTTTTGTTTTCCTTTTTGGAGCCTTTAAAGTGGTTTTACCCTAAAGATATACAGGAATGTAAACATAACTTTTAGTTCAGTTTTAAAGGTTTGTGTATACCATACATATTGACTGTTGATGCAATACACATTAACGTTTAAGTCAAAATGAAATTACTTACATTTCATGACATACGGTCCCATTGTCGATATGATAGATAATTCTCCATAATAAATACAGCCCGGTCCCAGTCAGAGGCGCCCCGCCGCAGGTCTCTCCCTATCTCTCTGTCTCTGATAATATACGGCGGCTGCTGCTCGCTGGGTCGGGTCCTCACAGCCAAGGCCCCCAAGCCAAGGCCTGATTGTAAATATTTTTTTACCTCCGAGCCTGCATGTCACTGTCCAGCGGCCGGCGCCCCCCCCCCCCCCCCC
>NW_017308062.1:254712-259393 GCF_000935625.1 Nanorana parkeri
GGGCCTGTGCAGGATCTGTGGTGGGCTCTGCCCACCATAGACCCCGCAGAGCTCACCACAAATCCTGCTAAGCCCTCCTGAGACCACAGCTTTCCTGCTATGTTAATAGTGGAACATGTCAAAAGCTGGATACAGTGTTTGCACTGTATCCAGCGACTGACAGGTCACGCAAAAAGTATTAAACAGGAAGGGGTGGGGTAAATTTAGTGGGGGCGCCCGTGTTTTGCCTTGCCTAGGGCAGCCCCAAACCAGAATACACCACTGCGTTCAGGGACCACCAATTGAAATAGATCCGACTGACCCAGATCGCCTTGGTATGCGATCCAGGCCAGTCACAATTAGGCAGTGGCAGCCAATAAACAGGTAGGTTAGACGGCTGCTTCCTCCTCGCTAGGAACCCCGGGAGGCCCCCGTAAGCGGCCGTCTTATCTGCCTGTTTAGAGGTCACCGCCGCTGCCTGATTGTGACCGGCCCGACTACAGAGGCGATCCGGGACGTTCAGGTCCCGTGTGAGCCGTACAAGGTCGTTAGGCAGTGATGTTGAACGTTTCTTAAACCCGAGCACCCAAACTGCAATACCAAACTTATTTTTAGCACTGGCACTTTGAGATAAATAAATTGATTTTGCCTCGCAGTTTGGGCACTCGGGTTCAAAAAGGTTCGCCATCACTGGTCTATAAGGACCGGCAAGTCTTTCTCCACCTTTTTCGAACCCTTCTCACTCTAAAACAGATTTGCATGTAATAAGGTTTTCGATGTGTATTGGATGTGATTGGATGTTATTCATACCTTGACACATTTGTGAGCTTAAAAAAAAAAAAAGTATACACAGTGTTAAACATTAACTCAATGTCTAGTACTGAGGCATATGCATGCTTTCTTAAATCTAAATACAGTAACAATATAGTAAATAATTTGAGCTTTCATGACCTCTTGGCTAATGGAAACCATAACAGAGCAATGGAGTTTGAGGCTAACATCAGCAGCTGACCCTGAGCAGTTTGACAATATCAGCCACAAATCACTAAAAACAAGGAAATAAAAGTTTATACGCATTGCTTACTGTTTTTAGTGTTTTGTTTTCCTTTTTGGAGCCTTTAAAGTGGTTTTACCCTAAAGATATACAGGAATGTAAACATAACTTTTAGTTCAGTTTTAAAGGTTTGTGTATACCATACATATTGACTGTTGATGCAATACACATTAACGTTTAAGTCAAAATGAAATTACTTACATTTCATGACATACGGTCCCATTGTCGATATGATAGATAATTCTCCATAATAAATACAGCCCGGTCCCAGTCAGAGGCGCCCCGCCGCAGGTCTCTCCCTATCTCTCTGTCTCTGATAATATACGGCGGCTGCTGCTCGCTGGGTCGGGTCCTCACAGCCAAGGCCCCCAAGCCAAGGCCTGATTGTAAATATTTTTTTACCTCCGAGCCTGCAATCCCCCATCTCTGGGGCAGCTGCACCGCCAGCCCCCCCAGTTGCTACGCCACTGCATGTGTGTGCATAATTTAAGAAATTGCTCTGGACAGGAAGTGTTTAACCCTGTATTAAGTGTATTCCCTATACTGCACTCCCCATTGATGAGTTGATGAGTTTGTAAATTGCAATCACATGTCCTCTTAGGCGCTTCTTCTCTAAGGAGAACAAGTTTAATTTTTATAGTCGTTCTTCCTAACTCAGGCTGTCTATCCTCTTATTGATTGTGTTACCTTTCTCTGAACTTTCTCTAGTTCAGATTGTCCTTCCTGAGGATTAGTGACCGAAACCGAACCACATACTCATGTTGAGGCCGAACCAGTGTCTTATAAATTGGTAGAATTATATTTCTATCCTTTTATCCTTTGAAAAATACATCTTTTAGTGCTGGATAGTATCTTGCTAACTTTGCTAGCTACAGCTTGGCATTGCATGCTATTGCTGAGTCTGTGGTCTATAAGGACCCCCAAGTCTTTCGCCACCTTTTTTGAACCCTTCTCACTCTAAAACAGATTTGCATGTAATAAGGTTTTCGATGTGTAAAGAAGAGTAGCTCCACTAACAACCCTTAGCTGTCTAAATTTTCCTATGGTAGTGAAGCTCCTTTGAAGTTAAATAATATTAAATCTTGAATTTGAAAGCACTGCTTAATTGCGGTATAATCCGTACAATTACAAGACCGTTACCTACCACAGTCTACTGTAAAATGACACTGAGACTAGTAGAATACAAACTTGCTTTAAACAAAAATGACCAGTAGCATGCTATTTTTTTTAGTGGACTGCGCAAAGTTCTGTAAACCACTTTCCTTATTTAGGTTTGCCCTTTACGAGGCATTTTGTGCCTATCCAAGCATAGTGACCTCTGCTCTTAAAAGACACCGTGTGTGCAGTAAACGTAGCTGGCCAATACAGCAGGGCTTTATACTGGTAACATAATATTTTGCATTGTGTGTATTCGTGACAGTGGTTCACATTGTACACAAAGAGAAGGTCAATGAGCTGGATGCCAAAATAAAACTAGGCACTGTATACACAATTTGGTACCTATATATACAGTACACTTTGTTTTTCCTGAGTAAAAAGATAAATCAAGGTTATTGATTTGCACAGCCACTTCCTTTAGAAATCACTTCCTTTAGAAATAGCCCTAACTTTTTTTGCCATCTGTGTCCCAATGGGGAAGATTTTCCTTTATTTTCTGTCAATAGCCACAACAGGAAGGGAGAGGAAATGTCTCCAAAGTGAGGGAACTCCCTGGTTGCCAGTAGGGTCACAGAACTAGTATCCCCATTGGAACATTTCCCCTCTACTTCTGTTCTGGTGACAACTCAAAATGTATGATTTTCTGTCAGTCTCGCTTTTACCGATAATGGTCACTAGGATAAATGGAGAAGGTAAATCTCCCTAAAGTGAATACAGAGAACAAAATAAACCCGGGGGCGTTCTAATTCCTTTCCACTTTATTGAAAAAAAAACATTTTAGTTCTATTTTAATACAGGCATGACACCTAGGGGACTGTTTACCAAAAAAAATGGCAAAGCTGTTCATCCAGTGAAACTGCATGTACATTTGTTAAATTGTAAAACTGGGACTTTTTATTGATGCCCTGGAGTATAGCTATTACTATACTCCAAGGCCTTGAAAGGTCTCCTTCACAGCAACCACACTACCCACCCTTTTCCTCCCTTGTCCAGAACCCTTTGGGAAGTTATTCATACAATACAAATCATTCTGTGATTAGAGAGAGGATAGGCAGTGCAGTTGCTGTGTAGGAGACCCCAGGTCATCTTTCAGAACCCTGTAGTATAGCGATAGTTATACTTCAAGGCATCAATAAAATGTAAATTGCAAATAACTGCCAGCAAACCAGGAGGTGGCATATACTTCACAGGGATGTGGAATTCTTATCGCCTGACGCCCGAAACATGCAGTTCCAGGCGCCGGGCGGTTAGTTTTTTTCTACATTTAGCCCTGCTGCGGGCTATCAGAGCTAAATGTAGATCAGGGGAGCTGACGCTTATTTTTGGGGTCCCCTGCTCTTCTGGGACCATGGCAAATGAGCTCAGGATGGAGAGCGTGGAGCAGAGCAGAGAACGTCTGTTCACCGCTCTGCTCTCTGTGATCAGTGAGACTGGAGCGCTGTAATCACAGCGCCACCTGTCTCATCTGCACAGAAGATCTGTTCTGTGTTGGAGGGCAGGTTCCATAAAGAGAACCTGTCACCTCCAAACTATCACATAGGGGACTTGTAAACCCCCTAGTGTGATAGGAATAAAAAGTGAAAAAATTTCAAAAGTGGAAAAAGTAAAAAATTATAAAATAAATTTTAAAAAGTTATGAAAAAAGTAAAAATGTATATATATATATATATAATATATCATTAAAACCATTAAAACCAACTCTGCCATCCCCACCATCTGCATGCAAATAAAGGCACACGTAGGACATTGTGTGTGCGTTGAGTGCTGCCGCCCTTCCACTGTGTGCCATATTGTGGTATCCAGCAGTGCTCTCTAACATGCACAATGTACATTAAAGAGTAAGTTCACTTTCCCAAGTAATTTGGAAAGATGGATGGAATTACCCACTCAAATCTGGCCTCGTCTCCCCTCCCCTCCCCCCGTTACATTAACCTTTTAGTAAACAGTCCTTTCCCTCTGCCAGTACAGGTGCACATTCTGTACCCCATACTGCTGTTCAGTGCAGTCCTGCAGGGGGCATATCTGCCACGAGGCAAACAAGGCGTTTGCCCCGGGCGGCAGATTTCAGGGGGGTGGCGAAAATGCCACCCCCAAAACAGCAAGTCGAGCCGGGACGCACGAAATAGAGCAGCATCGGCTGCCTCATGAACTCACGGAGGCGGCGAGCAGGAGAAGGAGGGTCCAGCTTGTGTCGGGTGGCTTGCAAGGCAGAGATGCGGAAGAGACGGCAAGGAGGAGGTGGGTCCAGTCCCCGTAGCTTTACTGGGGCGGCTCGCCAGGAGGAGGAGGTGCATAGAAGGAGGAGGCGTGGGCGGAGGAAGCCGGTCCCCTAAGCGCCGATAGGGTCAGTGAAGAAAACGGGTCGGTAGAAATATATAGCCGTGCAGGATCGGGATGGGGGTCTGTGTGCAGGGGGAGATCTGTGGCTCTGCAGGCTGATAGGGGGGGAGGGGATCAGGACTGGTCTGTGGCTGTGCAGCCTGGGGGGGG
>NW_017308062.1:259417-263150 GCF_000935625.1 Nanorana parkeri
GCCGAGTTTCGTCTTGCCTAGGGCAGCACGAAACCTAAATACATCGCTTGAATTTCACTCACAAATTGTGAGCACTCATTGGTCAGCGTAGTCAGGTGACCACGCTGACCAATGAGAAGCGCTATTTAGCGTGGTTAAATACAGTTTTGATTAAAACTACTTTTTAGTATCGGGACAAGTAGATTGTCATGAGACAAGTAGATTAAGCCCCCACTTTATCCCTTGGGCAAGTAGTTTATTTTTTAAATTTCCACACCCCTGCTTCATTACACTTGAAGCTTTGTAACCCATCTGATTTTTACAACCCATTGTAAGCCATTGGGAACCGATCGCTTAGTATTACAAAGAATCAAGATACATACAACATTGTTTCCTTTTACACATACTGTATCACTAGCAAGGGCTGTTCTCTATTACACAGAAGAGAAGATAACAATAGCCTAAGAACATTTGACCAGAAGAGATAATACCCTAAGAACATTCACACAGAACGAAGGAACATGTAGTTTCACTGGGCGCATAGCTATGCCAGTTTCTTTTTTTAATAGACCCCTTAGTAATTTATCATGCTGTGATATCTAATAGAACAGGTCAAGCATTCCCTACATGCTTTTTGGCAGCCTATGCACAACTGATTAAGCTAAACAACCTAGACTGCTGCTGAAGATCTGTCTGTGACACACTTATATATACATATAATGATAATATTATAAATGGTTGCCTTTGCATTAATACCCTTGTATTAAAGGGTCTGTCCTCTACAGTGCCTGTTTAGAAGGCTGCGTCTGCCTGATCCAGCTAGTATGCGATTCGGGCTGGCTGGATCAGGCAGAAGCGGCCCTCTAAACAGGCACTGTAGAGGACAGACCGCAGGGGCCTGCAGAGGACCCACTAGAGGTCACCTGATTACAGAGTCTGATGCGTGCGCGTCTGATGCGTGCGGGCGGGCTGAGATGGCAGATGGAGAGGGACAGAAAAAAAGAGTACAGGAGGGGGACCCGGGTGCAGATGGCAGAGGTATGGAGCAGCTGCGGCCACAACAGACCCCCACAACCAGGAAGCCCCCACGGACCGCCAAACAAAAACAAAACATAACTTTGGCATAATGCCGAAAGTGCAATTTTTCTGCTGATACAGCGGTGCATCCGTGCTTTCTTTTTTTCCCCCGCTGGACGCTGCTCCGTCTCCCAGCGGGGAGGAGAGAAAGTGACAGCCGGCCAAGTGCTGCGGAAGGAGAGCGCTGTGTTTGTGGGTTTTTTTGGGGGGGAGGGGGGCCCCCCAAAAAAATCTTGCACCAGGACCCTTTGTTCCTTAGCTCCGCCACTGATTAAGAGTGGGATAGAACGTATATTAATTCAATATTGAGGTGCACATATATTTCTATTTTTAGGCCATAGATACCCTTTAAGTGTTTTAGCCTTGTTCAGAGTCACTTAAAGTTGAACTTCAAGTGATATATCAACTTTATTTTCTACCTTTTTAATTTTATCGTCTCTTAAATTTTTCTGTCTTTTCCTGCTCCACTAATGATGGGCCGAACACACCTGAGTTCGGTTCGAGTTTGAACTTTAGAACATGGAAAAAGTTTGAACTCTAACTTCAAACTCAATGCAAGTGTATGAGACCAAATGCCCCCTTTTTGAGGCCTTACATGCAAGTTATTGGCCATAGAAAGTGTATGGGGGTTCGAGTACTGCCCTGAAGGACAGGAATCAATGGAAAAAAAACTTTTAAAAAATACTGTTTTTAAAGGAGCAGAGATTTAATATTACTTAAAGTGAAACAATAAAAATGAAAAAATCCTTAAAATAGCGTGCATGGGGACCCCCTAAACAGACTGTAAAGTGGCGCATCTGTACGATGTATAGAACCTACTGCAGCAAATATTACATTTATAAAGAAAAAAAAAAAAAAAGTGTGCGGTTCCCCCTACCAAACAATACCAGACCCTTTAGGTCTGGTAGGAATGTTAGGAGGAACCCCATTAAAATAAAAGTGGAAAAAAAGCATGTGGTTCCCCCCAAAAGTCATACCAGACCATCAAGGTCTGGTAGGAATTTTAGGAGGGACCCCATTTAGAAAAAAAAAAAGTGCGTGGGATTCCCCCTCAAAGTCATAACAGGCCCTTAAGGTCTGGTAGGAATTTTAAGGAGGAACCCAACCCACAAAAATGGAGAGAAAAAAACATGAGGTCCCTCCTAAAATTCCTAACCAAACCCTTGACCTGAGCACAGGACTGGCAGGGCAGGAAAGGGGGGGATGAGTAAGCGGCCCTCCCCTCCATGTCATACCAGACCACTTGCCCTCGGCACTGGGAGGGTGCTCTTCCAGGGTCGCCCCTGGAAAAGCATCTTGTCCCCGTGCCGATGGGGACAAGGGCCTCTTCCCCATAAGCCCTGGGACGTTGGTTGTGGAGGTGCGGACAGGAGGGCTTATTCGCATCGGGGTACCCCTTTAATGAAGAGGCACCCAGATGCAGATTATTTTTTTAAAGTCCAAACTTTTAGAAAAAAAAATCCTTTAATTGAAATAAAAACACAACAAAGGCTTTTGACAAGTCCTTTATTGTTAAAAATAAATAAATAAATAGATCCAGCGATGTAATCTTAGGGTTAATCACGACATCCAGCGTTGTCCACGACAATAACAACTCGACAAAATAAAAAAAAAAAAATAGAAATAATTTTTTAAAACCCCCGACGCCCACCGACCAGTCTGTTTGCGACGAACTCCCGCCACAGAATGGCATTCTGACAGATGCCAGGAAAATATAAACAATTGGGCGGAGCTTACTAGCTCCGCCCAATTGTTTTTCATTTGTACGGCACCTGCCAGGACTTAGCAATGTGAGCCATGATTGGGCAAAGTCATCATTACTTTGCTTTACCCAATCAGGGCTTCACAAGGCGAACAGCCCGCCAAACGCCCTGATTGCCGATGTTCGAGTCGAACTGTGGCTCAACTCAAACATCGAGCCCATCCCTATTCTCCACCTCTCTTTCCATTGAACACTTATTAACAATGTACTGGGCACGTTTAATGAATAGATAAATACACTTTCTCCCTTTCCCCTGTCTGTTTCCACATATCCAGTGGCAGTGTAACAGTAAAAAAGCTGGAGTATTTATTTTGTAACAGTACCAAAGTGGAGTGAAGATGTTCACTGCTTGAAAGTTCTCATGCTCAGTCAAACTAATATATATATTAAAGTGCCACAATAATAGTTCTATACTACAATAAATCAAACAGCCGTATGAATTCTGGCCCTGTGAAATTGTAACTTTGTGTGTGGGAAAATTATCTTATTGCCTGTCCTAAACCAGATATTATTACCTACAAGACATTTACTGACAATACATTTCTTGTATGGAGGAAATATTGTCTGTCCTTTGAACATATTGAGGTGGTAAATTATCAAGTAGCAGCAATCTTATATTTGCTACAAAAAAAGCAGTTAAAGGTATGGTACAGCGGAAGATACCATAAACTCTGTATTGACTTCATATTATTATTGAAATGCAGTCATCGAAAGCGAATTAAGACAAACAGACAATTGGACAATTAGACAAATAGACACAGTTAAGACAAATAGACACACGGTCATTTCCAGGATAATGCATGCCGCAGATAGCAGAACAGTGGGTACACAGGGGATTTTTTTCTGGTTAGTTGAGAGTTTTGGTTAGTTGAATAACGGATAACTGAGAGTTTACTGTACTTACAATGGTGCAGC
>NW_017308062.1:263178-284221 GCF_000935625.1 Nanorana parkeri
TTTACATTGTGTCAATGTTATCATTTATATATTTAGTTACATTTGGAGTTCTACTGAAAGATCGTTCTGAAAGGAAACTTTAGATGGATTCGAAATCCGAATAACGAACCGAATTGAATTTCAAAAACTGCCTTGTGTTTTTTGTTCAAATAAAGGACTTTTTCAAGATGTGTTTTTTTAAAAACTCTTTTCTTTACTATTTGGTGCATGAGTAGGGGTGACAACTACCCCTTACTCATGCACAGTGGGGGCGCATCTGGGTGCCCCCTTTATAAAAGGGGGTACCCAGATGCAGTTAAGTACCCCTGCCCACAGATCTCCACAACCACCGGGCCAGGGTTGTGGGCAAGAAGCCCTTGTCCTCATTGACATGGGGACAAGGTGCTTTTTCAGGGGGTACCCCCTGGATAATCACCCTCCCAATGTAGAGGGCATGTGGCCTGGTATTGTGCAGGAGTATTCTCAATAGCGCGTACAGCATCCCTTCGGTTTCGGCTGAACCGAAGGGTTTTGCAGCCAAAGCGAGCCGAAGGATTCGCCGAACATTCGACTAAATCTTTTAGCTCTTTAGTGAATAACCCGCTAAGTCATCATCCAATCTAGCCAAAAATGACTGGATCTGGCAGCTTTCATCTGATGACTATGAAATGTTTTAGTTGGTAATATACACAAGGGAAGTGTACAGAGTGGAAAATCCAACAGGACAAACAGAAGCCATATTTACACAGCTTTCATTGCCATACAAAGTTATAATAGTATTCTATTTACCTGCTGTCATAAATTCATAAGATAAGAATTACGAAATGAGAATTAAGAGACTTTGCTGTAATATAAATATATAAATCCTACAAAGTCATACATGTTGTCATGTGATGGGTTCTTATATCCCACAACATTGAGCAAGGCCTCATCTTGAGTGATAATATCTTGTGACTAAAAGGCTGATGCCGTATTACTAATTTTACTCTAGTTTGCAGTCTGCTTTAGACAAGCTAACATAATGCTCAACTGAAATGGCTCATACAAAAATAAAGCTTGTATGAATCAACCTACTTGTCTAAAGTTTATCAGCGGTACCATCAGTGGTGTATTTAGGTTTTGTGCTGCCCAAGACAAGACAAAACTCGGGCAACCCCCCATCTAAATTTGCCCTACCCCTTCTTGTCTAAGACATTTTGCATAACCTGTCAGTCACTGGACGCACGCTGTATCCAGCTTCTGACAGGTTTCTTTAGTAGTGTAGCAGGGAAACCAGGGTCTCAGGCGGGCTGTGAAGGGTCTCTTGTGGGTTCTGCAGGGTTTTAGACTGAGACCCCACAGAGCCCACCACAGACCCCAACATAGATCCAGCAGAGCCCACCATAAATCCCACAGAGCCCTCCCACAGAGTCCAACATAAATCCTGCAGAGCACACCATAAATCCACAGCCCACCTGAGACCCTGCAAACTCCACCATAGACCCTGCACAGCCGACCTCAGACCTTGCAGAGCCCATCACAGACCCCATACAGCCCACTATAGACCCCACATAGCCTACCTAAGACCTTGCAGAGCCAACCACAGACCTCGCATAGCCCACCTGAGACGTTGTAGAGCCCACCACAGACCCCGCACAGCCCACCATAGACCCCGCATAGCCCACCTGAGACCCCGCACAGCCCACCTGAGACCCCACACAGTCCACCATAGACCTTGCATAGCCCACCTGAGACCCCATACAGCCCACTATAGACCCTGCATAGCACACCTGAGACATTGCATAGCCCACCATAGACCTTGCATAGCACACCTGAGACCACACAGAGCCAACCATAGAACCTGCACGGGCCACCTGAGACCCTGAAGAGCCCACCACAGACACTGCGCAGCACACCTGAGACTCTCAAGTGGGATGTGCAAAGTCCCTTTCCCTGCAAACATGTGCTGTTCCTCTTACCTAAAGCCCCCCAGCCTGCCTCCGGGAAATCTTACCGCAGATGGTTGGTTATGAGCTGCCCTGAGCCGCCTGCAGCTTCTTCCCGCAACACCCCCACCGGCCAGTCTGCATTTCACTCGGCCTGCCTCCAGCCCCACCTCCTCCTCGCCACTGGCCCTGCCCCCTCCTCCTCCATTTGGCAGACATCTGGACATCTAGAATAATTCCCCTATATATAAAAATTAGCTATCTGAATGACGGTTCATTGGAGTTAAAACTCCTTCAGAAAATCTCCAACTTAACTGCGCTGAAGCATGATCTTTAATAATCTAAATTACCCTTGCTACCCCAGGTGGTTTGTCTTGGATTACGAGCCTGTGTTGGGCCGTTACACTGATATGTAAAGGGAGACATTAAGATACTCCCTATTGGTTCTGATGAAGGAGTCGTGACCTCAGAAACGCGTCAACTAGGAAGGACTGACAGCCGGCTGGCTAAGTCCATCGCATATGATTTTTTCATGCCTGCTTAAACTCTACTTTTGTGAGTACCATTTCATCTGTTTTTATCTTGTTTTATTAAAAAGTTTTTACGCGATGGAGGCGCTGTCTGTGTTGTGTATTTCAGTTTTGAGGTTTCCCTAAACCAAGCGAGAGTAGCCTCGAAAGTGTATTACACCGATCACTGAAGATTTTCTCCTTTCTTTTTATCCTGGACATATGCTGCTGGCGCTTCTGTTATAATTTGTCTAATACCATAATGTGCTCAAATACTGAAATCCGAAAGTTACTCCATGTTTTTGTATTTAGATAATGGTAAGGAACATGTTTAAAATCTCTGCATTTTATTCAACATGTATGACTTGTGAAATGTATGAACTAACTAGATCACAGAGAACAATTTATATTGAATGTTAGGTTTAGGAGATAGGCTAATCTGCATATTAGCAGCACTGATTATCACAAAATTGTTAAAGGTCTTGCATCAGTTTTATTTTAATTGAATTATTAAGTGTATACTGTGTACTACACTGACCTATTCTGCATTCAGGTATATGTGAGGTTTGAGCTTCAGTTATTCAGTCCTGTTAACAACAGGCTTTTTTTCCGCAAAAATAAAAACATGAAAAAAAGTAAAAACAATATTTAGAAAAATGTTTTTTTTAGGGCTTGTTCACACCAATTGCAGTGTGTTCCAGAGCGGTAGCTGCTGAAACGCAAGCAGTTGCTCACTAAACTTTCCCCTTTGTTCTGGGGCGGGAGGAGGTGTGGTGGCACATTGAAGTAATCGGCACCACAGCCACACACCCCGGACGCAGTGCAATCGGACGCGTGGCAAAACATTGCCTGTGTTCCGTTCCACTGCGAACGCAAAAAAATGCTGCATGCTCTATTTTTTGCGTTTGCAGTGGACCAGAACGCAAGCAATGTTTTGCCACACGTCCGATCGCACCGAGGGGCGGGGGCGTGGCTGCTTTGCCATTGACTTCAATGCACCACCTTGGCCCTCCTGCCCTAGAACGAAGGGGGAACTTCAGTGAGCGATTGCTGTGTGTTCCAGCAGCTACCCCTCTGGAACGCACCGCAATTGGTGTGAACAAGCCCTTAAGTCTTTGGCATAACAAATCAAGACACTATATACATAAATACATTCTGCCATTAGAAACTATTGAACCTTTTAGTTTAGGGCTCAAACAACGAAGGTCAGCCTAGCAAATGTCTTTCCATGGAAATTATTGTCTGGTAATTGACTTGTAATTATGATATACTGATATCTATCTATAAGAAAAAGAACTTGGACGTGCAGCTTTCTGCGCCAACTATGACTGTTGGTCAAATGGACAGGGCATATTAGAAAAGGGGTGGAGCTACATACCAGAGGAGATCTGGCACATGGAAAAATATTGCCCAACACTTCATTCTGACAAATTCCTGTCTCAGAGTCAGTGGTGTATTTTGGTTTTGTGCTGCCCTAGGCAAGACTAAACCCAAGCACCCCCCCCCCGCCACTCCCCAGGTGGACACGTTGGTCCCCAAGTCAAAGAAGCACCACGTCCAGGGGTACTGGCAGTAATTTATGAATAATTTATAATATTAATTTTTTTTCTCTTATCTAACTAGTTTGGGGGCAGCATTTTTTGGCGCCCCCCTGGAAAGTGCCGCCCTAGGCAAATGCCTAGTTTGCCTTGCAGTAGATACACCCCTGCTCAGAGTTATGATGCAGCACCAGTTCGCAATTTAACCATTAGCTGGTCCATTAAGTCTCCGCCCTTGTGTGTGTTCTGATTTACCAAGAGCTCAGCTGTTGGTCCTGTTCTCCATGTATAACACTGGCTCGCTGATCTCCTGGTTCCTGACTTTGGCTATTGTTTCCGTTCATTCTGCTCTCAGTGTTCCCTGACCTGTTTCGGCTGACTACCCATTTTGGCATCTGACCTCTGGCTTTGCATCAACACTTCACTTTAGTTTCTGTCTGGTTTCTTGGTTCCCTAAAACCATTAATGAATTTGTAAATTGTGATTATATTATGTGAGTATAACCCTTCTTAAGCACCTCGAGGGTAAATAAGTGTAATTGTTGTAATTGTTACTCATAGCTGAGGTCCTGAAGCCCACTTATTAATGTTGTTACCCTTTGCTGAACTCTTTCTAGTTTAAAAGAGAACTATGAGGCGAGTGACAATCACTCAGCCTCATAGTTCTAGCCGACTTGTGACAATGAAACTGTCACAGGTGGGCTCAATAGATCGGGAAGTGAGCAAACACATACCGTCGCTCCCTCACTTCTTGATCTATCCCTGCAGAGAGCCGTGACTGTCACTCACGGCTCCCTGCAGGAATCCCCCCCCCCTTTCCGATCCTCCAGCGCTGACTGGCGGAACAGACGGGGGAGGGGGTGGGTAGAGCTGGCTCTGCCTCTAGATAGGCAGAGCAAGCTGTCACTCACACAGCTGGGTGGATCTTGACAGTAAAGTCGGGATTCGGCCCTGCTGCGGCGTCTCAGTATACCGCGAGCTGTAGCTCGCGGTATACTGAGCTTTGGGTGACGGGAGGATGCTAGTTTGTGTCCTCCCGTTACCCTTAGGAGAACTATGGGGAAAATCACTGACCCCATAGTTCTCCTTTAAGGACATCTTTGCTATGGATTGGTGACCAAAACTGAACTGTGTGCTCAAGATGAGGCCAAATCAGAGTTTTGTAATGCATGAGTGTATTCTGTAAGCTTTGTTAGTTAAAGTTTAGCATTGCATTCTATAGCTTAATCTTTGATCTAGAAGGGTCCCTAAATATTTTTCCATTTCTGATTTTCCCCCAGGAGACCCTCCTAATGACTATTATGTCTTCTTCTTTTTTTTGGTATCCAAGTGCATGACTTTTCATTTTTCAGTATTGGAACTCATCTGTCATGTAGCTGCCCATCTATCTTTTATGTCTTCCTATAGCAGACATCTCAACTCTCCCGGATGTTCCGAGAGTTTCCTGCTATTAGATAATAGCTCCTGGAGAGAAACATTTTCTCCCAGAAAGGTTTACTCTGAGCAATCTAGAGTACACCTTTCCGTGCTGTCTTTTCTGACATTGGGGCCACCATCAGTCAGAAAAAAAAATGGCATTGGAACTAATAGCTAGATTGCTATTGGCTATTTCAATTTGCAATAGCCAATAGCAGACTAGCTATTGCACCCGCCCACTGCTGCTGTCAATCAGCAGAGGTGGACCTTAAGTTCTCCCTCAGGTCCACCTCTGCTGACTGACAGGGCCTCTTCTTTCAGAAAATATATAATTGTTGGGGGTTTTAAGCTGTTTTCTTGCCAAGAATTCTAATTTAATTATGTGTGTGTGCCAATATTAAGAAATTGCTCTGGACAGCAAGTGGTTAAAATACAGGAAAACTTTACTAAAGATGATTAACTCATTTAACAGGAGCTGTAATACAACTATTCAAACATTTATGGATGTCAGAGAACTGTTCAAAGTAACTTTGTACAGGAGTTGTCTTTTAGTGACCTCTAGTGGTCTAAATGTAAATTTACAAACAAAACAGATATTTGACACGGTATATAATATAGGTAGGTTTGTAAAAAGTGATGGTGTCTTTGTCTTTTGCTCAGGGCTGCTTCAAGACAACAGGAGTTGCTTGAGATAAACAAATACTGTATATCCACTTTAACACTGCTTGTTTAAATACTTGCTCACAGTGGTTATACTACAGCCACTGAGATATGGCATCAGCATGTCAGTTTAGCAATATTTTATTATTAAAGATTGGCATAGTTTATCATTAAAGATGGGTATATTTTATTATTAAAGCTTACCTAAACCCTATAAAAATGGGTAGAAATGCTACTTTTTTGTAGGGTTTAGATCCACTTTAAATGATTACTGAGCCTTTTTTTTTATAAATCCTGAAAAATCACGCCAGGGGGCACAGCACCACGGGCTCTGCCGCCCCCCAACCCTCCAGCCAGACCAAGCAGGCACCCATTCCCATCAGGAGGCAGGCACCTTCAGAGATCCCTCCACCGGAGCCCACCCATTACCAAGGGTCGAAAGCTTCGATGGCCTGGAACCTCATCCAGCACCCCACCAATTACGCCAGGAATTACTAAGCCGCTATCTACCCACACTCCTAAGGCGACGGCGGCCGTTCTGTTCCCGACAACTGATAAGAACAGATACTATACTTGATCTTAGCCAAAAGGTGCCCATTAGTTCGATTGCGATCTACCAGTCGATTGCAGAGCTAATGCTGGTAGATCGTGATCGCAAGTCAGCTGTCCTGAGCTCCCTCCCGCAGTGCTAGTGCGACCAGACGCTGCAGGCGAGGAGGGATGCCCCATAGGAGCGACCAGAACACACGTGGCCTGGGGATCCCAGCTTGAGTGTTGTCGCTCTGCCCCGAATGTGCCTGAAGGGGACTGGGTGGATAGAGCTCGATATGATGGAAGCCCCTGAAACTGAGAAAGTGATGGTGATCAGGCAGTGCCATGCTCTGCATCTATAGGCAATGCCACAGACAACAGTCAGTAATGTTCTACGAATCTATGTGTTATTGCTTTGCTGTCTGCATCATCTCTGACAGCGCTGCACGATGACCACCCACCCACACATCCTTTTAGCCGACACTTTCTGCTGCACATGCAATGCCGGGAATGATGGCTTCTCATGACAGGGACCAATGCCAGCCGCTTAATGATGAAGATATAGTGCACACTGCCCTTGATTACCTTTATACATCCCCTGTGTCCAGCAAATATCTCACTGCTCTAATGTTTTAGGAAGCACCACAATATCAGCACCTACTATATACAACAGGGGTGCCCAAGGGAGGAGACACAGCAAGGACAGAGAGAGAGCATGAGGAGAGACAGCCAGGGGAGAGATCGAAAAGAGAGACACCCAGGGGATAGAATGAGGAGAGAGACAGCCAGGGGAGAGAGCGAGGAGAGACAGCCAGGAGAGACAACCAGGAAAGAGAGTGAGAAGAGACAGCCAGGGGAGAGGGTGAGGAGAGATAGCCAGTGGAGAGAGAGCGAGGAGAGACAGCCAGGAGAGAGCGAGGAGAGACAGCCAGGAAAGAGAGAGGAAAGACAGACAGGAGACAGATATCTATTGTGCTGTGGGCATTTTGAGTTTGTTAAAATTGAATATCTGTATTCAAATAATCAGGTTTATTCAATAGGATACATGCAGTAGTCCCAGTAAGCATTTGAATGTATTTGTTTTTTAAATAAAGTTGTTGTTTTTTTTTTGCTGGTAGATCTCATTGAGCTCGTCATTTGAAAAGTAGATCTTAACACAAAAAAATGGTGGCACCCCTGGTTTAAACCAAGCTTATCAACAACCTACACTGTATCTGCAGACAAGGACTGAGCATAAGGAGGGTATGGATTCGATTCACCTGTTTGATTCAGTGCCTTCACTGCCAAGAGTTATGAATGATGACTTCTATACCACAATCTGCTATCACTTGAGATCACAAACTGCTAGAAAAAATGCAATCCCTGCATGTGTTTTGTTTGAGAAGTACAAGAGAAGTACAAGTCCCTCAACTGCAGTGGCAGACGGGACTTGTAGTTTCTTCATTCACAGATCCTGTCAAAGGATCTGTGAATGGATAACGCTGCTGTGTGGGTGGAGCTATGCACAGCCAAACCAGATTAAAAGATTGTATATTATCAATCCAACAGTGTCAGTTCCCTGCAGTTTGCAAAAGCCTACTGGATTTAGAATTTGCAGGTTTAGTAAAAGCAAATAAACCAAATTACATCAGCCTGTGTGTTAACACTGTTCTTCCAAAAACCATACTGGTTACAAAACATGTGATAATCATTTCAATGAAGCCACATAAAAAAAAAAGGTTATACATTATATTTACTAGTTGTGAATCTTTATGTAGTACACTGGTGAATAAGCAAGGACAGTGAAATTCCTCTAAATAATGAACTTTATAGCGAATACTGAATAGGTTTGTAATAATAAAGAAATAAATGTAGCTTATAAGAGTTCTCCATCATACAGGTTACTTGCAGAAGAGCAATATGCAGGCACTTGTCCAGGGGAGGCGCTCTTACTTCCAGCGGCGATCATGCTGAACCATCTCTATGGTTGGATGCTGACGCTGACGGATGACGTCATTGACTGCATGTCCCCGGTAGACACGTGTGTGCTGCTTCGTTAGCGGAGAAGAGTGTTGGTATCGGTGTGCGGCAATACTTCTTAAGCAATCGCTTCTCAAAGCTACGACATTTGGGTTTACATCGGTCCATCCCACTGTTTAGGTATTCCTATCACTTACGTAGTTTAGCAATATGTACTTGTAGATACCAAGGCTGTGACAGTTCGGTGGGTTGAAGGGTGAACCTCTAGCAGTGACGACTTATGGACATGTTACAATCTTATTATACAAACGTCTTTAGATCTACCAAAACTATAGTACGACATGCTACCTGAACTAACTGACCAATTTGATTACAATCAGGCAGACACTTGTTGGAACTAAAGGAGATTGTAGAACCAGATTGTAGTGTGTGTGGTGAGCTTTACTTGTTTTATTCTGTTAAGAGAAGGCACAGGTACATGATTTGATATTATTTTAGTAGTTTATAAGTAAATGTTTGGGATTATTGTATGATATAAACATGTTCCACAGCTTGTAGTTGTCAGAATAGGCTGTCATCTTGTACCTTTTTTGCAGCAATGTTCCACTTCCTACTAGAAGTGGTTATACAGATAATGGCATGCTGATTGGTTGCCCACTTCATTGTGGAGGCAGGAAATGTGTACCTTCTCTACTCTACAGAAGTGGAGACTCAAGGTGCCCATACACTGGCCGATTTTTGGCTGGTTTTTATGTACCGGACGAAATTCCTTTCAGCCGGCATTCCTCAATCAGCTGATCAAAAGAGCCGGCTGGAAAATCTTCATACGATCAGACGGCAGCCACTGAGCTGCCTGCTCTGACCAGGTATTCTGACAGGTGCCGGTGCGGACAGCAGCGATTCCACGATCGACACCCTGTTTGCGTTGATGGAGGAATTACGTCAAATTTCTTCCGTTGAGCCAGCGGGTTGATTGAAAGAAATTGACAGGTGTATGGCTAGCTATAGGTCTCATTGACCTGGGGAAAAGAGATTCAGCAGCGGATTCTTACGCAGAAATCACCTGTGGTTAGGGACAGATGATTGCCCCTGCATGTAAATAGCTTGCGTCCAGGGGCGATCATCTGCTCCAAACCGCAGGTGATCACTCCAAGTGCCGCAGCATACAGACAGCTGCTGTCAGCCTTATCATCGCTGTGTACAAGCTGAGCTGCTGCAGCTGTCCAAAACCTCCTGTTATTCTGGTCATAAAATTCTTCTCATTCTTATGAATGAGGACTTAAAGGAGAACTATGAGGCGAGTGAAAAATCACTCAGCCTCATAGTTCTAGCCAACCTGTGACGATGAAACTGTCACAAGTCGGCTCAATAGATCGGGAGGTGAGCGAACACATAACGCCGCTCATTCACTTCTCGATCCTGTCCCTGCAGAGAGCCGTGACTGTCACTCGCGGCTCCCTGCAGGGATCCCCCCCCCCTGTACATTTGGCTCTGCCTATAGATGGGCAGAGCCAGCTGTCACTCACGCAGCTGTGTGGATTCAGCCGGTAATGTCGGGATCCGTCCCGGCTGCGGCGGTCTCGGTATACAGTATCGGCTGTAGCTCGCGGTATACTGAGCTTTGGGTGACGGGAGGACGCTAGTTTGTGTCCTCCCGTTACCCTTCGGGGAACTATGAGGAAAGGCCCTGACCCCATAGTTCTCTTTTTTTAAAGAACTCCGCAAACATTTTCTTAAACCTTGCAGTACGGCTACCCCTGCACTGTAAGGGTTATGAAAACGTTTGTGTCTAGGTGCAACGTATAACTGTTATTTTTGCACCTAGACAAAAACGAGCACTTAACCCGTGCAGTGGTAGCCCCACTGCTAGGGTTATGAAAACGTTTGCCCGGAGTCCTGCCTTAAGGGCTGGTTTGGCTTTTATATGTTAGCCCTCAGCTACAGTGCCTAGTTTATAGTATATGATTTTGCACAGGTTTATTATGGTTCAGGGCATGGACAGATTTTTGACAGATTATTTTCAGAATGGAGTTCCACTTTACAATAGAACTCCAGCCAGAACTGTTGTTTTTTTCCAGTTTGGGTGCGGTGTGAAGGATCGTTATTGCTGTATTTGTCTTTATTGGACAGATGCCCCATAATGACCTTTCTACTGTGATTGGGAAGAGTAAAGTAATGTGCCATTCAGAAATGAGAAATAAAGTGCAAGTGAAGCCCAGAATTTTTTTAGATTTGGATACAGGGAAGAGGGATTAGAACCCTGTAAATTTTTACTGAAATTTATTTTTATTTTTTTGCTTTGTGTTACCGTTATGGAGCTTCACCCTCTCTATTTGTCCTAGTGACTGCTCCCACCGAACAGGAATAAAAGGGATTTGCACTGCATGCTCGAAAGTTAGGGAGAAACATACATGTTCGACATAACAAAAAGTACATGGCTTTTATTAAACTTAAAAACAACAAACTAAACTGCAACTAGTGTAAAAGTGTCAAACAAGATATAAGGCCCCTGCATACCTTCATATAGCTGCACAAACCAGAAACGCAGTACAGCATACTGATCAACATACTTATAGTGAGCAGAGGAATGACCTCCTTGCGCTCTTTTTTTTTTTTTTCATTGTCCAATTAGCAAGCTGCCAATGTTTTTGAGTCTGTGCTGTGTGACAGAAGTGGCTGGGTTACAAGGCTGGATACAGATGATTAAAAATACTTTTGCAGCTAAAACTGTATCCATATATGCATTTAATTTCCTGGAGGTCGGCTTCCAGTAAATATTTATCACCAATATCTGGCAAAAACAATAGTTCCTTTTTAAGCAGAAATCTTCCTGACAGGGCACAGATGACGATTCAAACTTGACTGTTTCTAATCATTCTGTGTTTCCAAATCTAAAAGAATGAAAAGTCTGGAGTGCCATTTTAAATGATGTATTGAGACATTGCTCATTCTTATGACAGGTGAAATGGTACAGTATACTTGCATTAGAGTTTATATACTACAGCCTTTGGACACAAATTAACAGTTTATAAATATGTATTTTTTTCATAGTTGTGTTAAGATTCCTCAGTGAGAGACTACTGAAGCAATATACATGTTTTTTTTCTATTAGTTTTGCAGCTATGATGGAAGACATAGGAAGAATTTTAATTCAGTTTAAAAATGAAAGTGGAGAGTTGCTGGGATCCTCCTTTGATGTACCAGTGGATATCACTCCTGATAAACTGCAGCTGGTCTGCAACGCTCTCTTACAAGAGGTATAGTCTCCAATCAAGGAAAACCATTACATATATGTCAGTTAAGTCATAATATTGATGTTTTGATATTATTGTTGAATTAAGTCCTGTGTTATTTTGCTTGATTGTTTGCAGAAGCAGCAAATTGGTTGTAAACATTGCACACTGAATAGATTGAACAGGGCAGATTTTGTAATGAACTAGAATATAGGTTAATTAGCAGCTCCATCAGGATGGCTAAATATAGTGTCACAATCCAGGGCTCAACAAATCCCAGGAGCCAGGTCACCAATGCTTCTTAAAGAATACAGCTGATGCCCAACTTTTGAGGTTTGCTCTAGTTGTTGTCAGTGAGCTGGATCCTGGATTGGATAGACTGGCTCCAGAACTCTATATTAATTTGCACACCACTAGTCAAAACATGCATATAGTGACTGCTTTACCTTTTTTTTTAAATGTGTAAATTTAATTTCTCTACTCACCTTCCAGGACAGCATTAGAGAGATAGGCTCCTCCCACCGGAACAGAGCAGATGCAGGTCATTTTGTGCTTTAATCTGCCTTGTAGCAAAAAGGTGGACAGATTCCCTTGTTTCCTTTATGTCTGCAAGTCACATAGAAAGGAGAACTCCCCAATGGGGGCACGGCAATAGCTAGTTAACAGAGGTTCTAACCTTTGCACATTCTGTCCTAAACAAAACGTTTTAATAAAACTATTAGTCAAGGGGTTGTCCATTGGATTTTTACCAGATTTCATCTTATTTTTTTCTGGTAAGAACATGAAAGATAAAGCATTAATTGCTGTACATCAGTGGTCCCCAACCCCACCGGTACCGGTCCGCGGATCAAATGGTACCGGGCCGCACAGTCTCAGTGCTGTCCGGTCCTGCAATATGGGGCAGTGCAGGGTCCCGGTGTTCGAGCACAGGGGCCCCGCACTGCCGACGGGCTTCACAGTGAGGGGGCGGGTCCTGTGACTCCCCTCCCGGCCGCGTCCATAGTAACAGGAGGCGGGAGGGGAGGTGAGTCACAGGAGGCGTGTGTGTGTCACAATATATATTATTATTATTATAATTAATTATAATAATGATTTATATATTATAAAATATAAACAATCAACGCCCCCCCCCCCTCAGCGGGCCACGGTAAAATTATTAAACGTTGACCGGTCCGCGGCGATAAAAAGGTTGGGGAGCACTGCTGTACATTACTTCCCTTTGCTCTTGTTTTAGAGAGTGCATCCCTTAATTGACTATCCCAGGGGTGGACAAATTAATATGGAATTCAGGAGTCGGCTCCATTGACAACTAGAGAAAACTTAAAAAGTTAAGCACCAGCTGTGATTTTTTTTTTTTTAGGGAGCATTGACTACTTGGCTCCTGGGATTTGTCCAGCCCTGGACTATCACTCTATGGCAGACTTTTACTACTATATTGTCTTCTTTGCTGGAACCATTGTAGGTTAGTAGTACACATTTTCCTATTCATCTATGACCTAGATTCTTTTCCACTAACTCTCCCTTTTCCTCAGGAGGAAACGGTGCCGTTTGCCTTTTTTGTCCAAGATGTGGAGGTTGTGACATCTTTAGAAAAAACATTGGAGAAGCAGACAGTGGAAAGTGAAAAAGTTTTGGATATAATCTATCAGCCCCAAGCGGTGTTCAAGGTCCGTGCAGTAACGCGTTGCACCAGTTCTTTGGAGGGACATACTGAGGCTGTGATCTCAGTCGCATTTAGCCCAACTGGAAAGTAAGTATGATGTCATTGTGAAGGGTTTTTAGGGCATCTAGTGTTCAAAATTATACTTGCCACTATCGTCTTATTGTAAAGATGCACAAACCTCTGACTTTGCTGACCCATACCTCTCTGAATTATTTTTAAAGCCCATTTATGTAATTGCGAGCCTTCATGAGCAATAACAGGCACAGCAGTGGGAAGTGGAGGTCTTGTGGTCTATACAACAGGGCTTAGTAGGTCAGTATAGCTTCACTTGTAAATTGCCCTAATCGCCCATTTCCCAAAGAAAAACTTTAACATTTTAGAGTGGAGTTGACATTTTAATATTTGCCTTTAGGTATTTGGCCAGTGGGTCAGGAGATACCACAGTTCGCTTCTGGGACCTCAGCACAGAGACGCCGCACTTTACATCCAAGGGTTAGTGAGATGGACTGTTTTGGGGGGTTTTTTATGCCACATTTGTGGCTACTATTATAGCGTACAAAAAAAAAATATTTTAATCTTAAATAATCAATGTTCACTTTTAAAGGGTCAGTCCACCCAAAACTGATATGTTTTTGGTAGATGCTGGAGAGTTTTCAAGATAACGGCTCTGCCAAAAACATTTAAGTGGGAGCACAGCAGTACCCTTAGTTGAGCCCTTCTGGTCTGTGTGATCTCTACTTCCTGTACCTGTTATTTCATGAATGGAATTAGTCACTACAAACAGTGGCCCCCATTGACTTCCATTGCATCAACTAATCCTATAAATTAGTAGGGACAAAAAATATAGAGTGCATGGATCGGGAGCATTTAGCTAATAGTACTGCTGCACTCTTGGCACAGTTTTCGGAGAGCTTGAAAGCTCAGGAGCTTTAAGAGATCTTAAAAACACAGCAGGGGCATAAGTGTATTTAACACTGGCCTCCCGCTGGCCTATTTTTGGTCCTTTTAAGGGGTGGCGAGACCTCTGTGTTTGAATTCCTAAGTCTTTACACCTGCTACATAAGGATGTTCCAATTTTGCTATTGGACTTTGTATTTATTGCTATGTAAAATATAGAGCAGTACAAGGTTCTGGTACATAAAAGTGGGTCCAGCATTATGGTAGGGAGATCTGGCTGTCAAGAGTATTTAGGAAACTATATGATAAATATGTAAAACCAGGAACTAAATCCCACTTATATTTAAAATAGCCCCTTTGGATGAACCATCCCTTTAATTGTTCTTTAGTTTGGTTTGTAAAAGGGGGTGATTTCTAGAACAGCTGTTATAGAAAAAACCTTAGAAAAACTGTTTTTAATTTTGAGAAATAGAATTATGGATCTTTGAATATGTACATATTGTTAAAGTGAACTAGTACTCTCTAGGTTATGTAAATTAAAATATTCTAAACATGCAGTAAAACACTTTAAAACTGGCACCCATTCACCGCTGCAGCTATATGCATTTTGGAGAAATGTATCTTTAAAGCTCACAACATGAACACTAAAATCACATCATCTTTTTCCCTTTCCTTTATATTGCTGCAGAATCCTGGCACCCTGTCTGTCTCACACAGCAGGAGATAGTAAGCTGATAGGGTTTTTTCTTCAGGATGAATTACTTCACAGTGCATGCTGTTAGAGAGGAAAGGGACAACTTGTTTTAAAGCTCTGTTATTTCTCAGAAATTATTTACGATATTCTTAAAGTATGGGCAAAGGTACACTTTAACATTGCAGCAAATACGTTTTAAAATAAGGTCTTGCAGACCTCTGTAGTTACAGCCACTGTGGAACAATTCTCACATTTCTCAATAATTGCAGTGTAGTCCTTTTAGTCTTGTCTCAGTACTCTGCTCTCTCCCTCTTTCTGTGCTCCTGCTCTGTGTTTGCATTATAAATTAGAAGGCTGGCGGGAGAAGATGAGCTTATCAAGAGAAATCGAAAGTGAGATATGATGTTACTCCAGAGTACCTGCGGTTACAGGTGTCGAACAGGGCTTGTTTTTAAGCTCATTTTCCTCTTATTGCACTCATTGATATGTGTTTGTAATGGCATATTTCTGTATCACAGGACATACACACTGGGTGCTCAGTATTGCTTGGTCGCCAGATGGAAAGAAACTTGCATCAGGCTGTAAGAATAGTCAGGTGAGTTGTGAGTGCCTGGTGAATGTGCAAAGACTCCTATTATCCTTTTACCGTTCTCATATAGTGACATTATCGGCTTAAGTTTTTGATTTATTAAGTTTTATATCCCTTTCTAACTACTATGATAGTTATGCATCACTTTTCCCAGTAAATTGATGAGCAATACAAAGGCTTTCTATATTTTACCATTTCTCTTTTTCTACTTATATTTGCAGTGTAGTCGATTTAACATTTTGTCATCCAACAGTATGCAGATCATGTGAACAACATATGCAAGTTATCTGATTTTGTATTTTGGTACTGTCCTAAATGCTCATGGTTAAATGATTGTTCTTCAGTATTTAAAGTAACTGACTTGAATGTGTATTCACTGCATCTATTTCTGGTGACTTATTGTACTTTTTCAGATTTTTATATGGGACCCAAGCACAGGAAAGCAAATTGGCAAAACATTGATCGGACACACGAAATGGATAACATGGCTGAGCTGGGAACCTCTTCATTTGTAAGCTAGACCATTTCTCCATTTTCTTCTTGTTTTGCTTTTGAGGAATAAAAACTTTACTGAAATATGTAGTTGTCAGGCATGTATAGGGTATGGGAGCAGGTGACTTTGCAGGCAACGTTGATTAGGGCTTCAGCTAAGAATATGACTTGCATAAACTCCCTTTGTAACTGTTGAAACTAGAGGAATCTATTTTTGTGGGCTGAGCCAGTATACATGAAACTAAACATTTGGACAGTGTCTGGGCCTCTTTAGCTCAGAAACTTAAAATAATGCATTTGATTTGTCAGCAAACATTTAAGACGACATATTAGTAGATCCAGTTGTTAACATAGAACAAAAAGTAGCAAGCAGTGTAACATGGAATGCTATATATATGCTGAGCTGAAAAAATATGAACACAGACACCAACTAAATTGATAGACTTGATGCAAAAAGTGCCCATCTGACATCACTCTTACTAAATGTTACTTGGGAAGTTTGTCTCGTGCCTGTTAATTATATATGATATGATTGTTGCCCATGAAATTATGTGTGAGAAACTGACACCGATCCCTGGTGAAAGGTTGATGAATGAATCTGGCATCTGTACTGATCATTTTTCTCTTGCTGGTAGATCCAAATGTTTATAATTATACATAGTGTAAAGGGTTGTTATTAGAGAAGTGGCTGTCTAATGACCTTCATTGGCAACTGCTTAGTGCTCTTGGTTCACTTTCAAACCTTTGACATTGATCAGCAAGAGATCATTTACCTTTTCTCTTAATGACTAGATGCTTTAACCAGATGAGTCTTTTAGTTCTACAATTACATGTCTGGGAACAGAGAATATAAAGAAAATATGGCTAAAGATTGATATTCTGGAACTAAAATAGGGTAATACACTGGAAGGACTTTGGAAATCCTTTTCGAATTAGTCCTGCAACATAATAGAACTTTAAGGGCCCTTTCACACTGCTGTGTTCCGGTAATGCACATTACATATGTCAGCACATTGCTGTGCCGTTCATTTTCAATAGTTCCTCAATGCAAATGTGCCCATGGACATTAGATGACAGCTACCTGCTCCAGCTTTTAATCTAATGTCTATGGGGCAGCCAGGACTTGACTTTCCTGAAAGTTGGACTTTGGCCCCACCCACCGGCTCCAACGATCGAGAGCTGAGCGATCATAAACTACTGATTACTCGGCTCATGGTCTTCTCCTTGCAGAGAGTAGTGACCGCCGCAGCCTGGAACGGATCCCGTCATTACTGTCGAGATCCACCCAGCTGTGTGAGTGACAGCTGGTTCTGCCTATCTAGAGGCAGAGCCAGCTGTGCCCGCCCCCGTCCGTTCCGCCAGTCAGCGCTGGAGGATCGGGGAGGGGGGAAATCCCTGCAGGGAGCCGTGAGTGACAGTCGCAGCTCTCTGCAGGGACATGATCCAGAAGTGAGCGACGTTATGCCTTCCCGATCTATTGAGCCGACGTGTGACAGTTTAATTTTCACACGTCGGCTCGAACTATGAGGATGAGTGAAAATCACTCGCCTCATAGTTCTCCTTTTAAGAGTACTTGAGACGACTTTTTTTTTTTTGCTTTAGTCCCCTTTTAGGGTCAAAGGAGTATATTTACTATTGTACTACAGTGACCCAAATTAGCCATCTAGCCGGTTACTGCTGGAAACATACTCAGATGCTTCCTAGTGCACTTGGCACTTTTTAGTGATCATGGCTGCTATGAAAAAGCAGAACCTTAGAGGTTTGGAATATTGAAACGGTTCCATTATATTGTTAGATGTATAAGTAGTTAGAAAAGCAAAACATGCTGTCAAATTGATACCTTTTTAATGTCTAAAAAAAAAAAAAAAATCTTAGATTGCCTACAAAAGGAACTTCAGGCGTTCTGACAGCTTGCATTGTAATAGTTTTAGTTGCCACTCAAAGGTGTCACTTACGGCTTTTAGCAGTACAGTGTTTTAAATTGCTTCTTATCTGTACAGTGAGTTAATAGCTTATTTTAATCAGAACTGTCTTCCCAATGTGCTGACCTGTTCCAATTTGCCTCCCAATGCAAACAGGACTGCACTTCTAGGTTTGGAGGAGAGCAGTTAGCTGTATCTGTCTTTTCTAATAGTGTATTAGCTAAATAGTTGTCATCCTATTGCTTTGTCATTCATTTTCGCTTTAAAAAAAAAAGATATATTAAGTTATGTATGGTTATCCTTTTTTGCCCCCATGGTAGTTGTAATTTATTTGGTCCTATCATTGTAGGAATCCAGAGTGCAGATACCTTGCCAGTGCATCCAAAGACTGTAGCATTCGTATCTGGGATACTGTCTTGGGGCAGTGCCAGAAGATACTTACCAGCCACACACAATCAGTGACTGCTGTGAAGTGGGGAGGAGATGACCTGCTTTATTCCTCTTCACAGGACAGAACAATAAAAGCTTGGAGAGCAAGTGATGTAAGTTTTTTTGGCAATACAGTAAAGGCAGTTCAATTTTTAACACAAAATGTTTCAATATAGCAGTCAAATAGCATGTAGTTTGTGATGCTTGCCATTCTCAAAGTGTATCTACAGCTCTTTTGGGGGGTTGGAGGGGGGGGGTCTTATCCATTGAGGGATACAGGAAGGCCAGCCCACGATATTCCCTCTTATTACCAGACTGCCTTAGTTTTTTTGCTTCTCTACTAGGAGAATTAACATTTTCTTCAGCTCTACTTCTGTAAAGACTAACCTATTATTTTCTGATCACTTTTTCCTTCAATTTCTTCACTTTTCTCGACACCACTGCTGGAGGTTTTCCTCCGGTTTGCAGCTGTCCAGTGTAGCCTTCCTCAGCCGGGCTTTTAAAGTATCGCACCCAGACCCCACTGGGCTGGATATTGCAGGAATAGACTGCAAGTGACCATTGGGCACACTGGGTTCCACATGGGACACTTTCCAGATTCAGTTCTGGTAAAAGTTAGCTGCAGGGCTATTTTAAAGATTTGAGTGGAGTGGGCCCGTCGGACTGAGCATTGGGAGCTACTTCATTTTCATTGTTTGCTGCAAGCCTTTATTCCCCATTTCCCAACAATTATGCCTAGGAAGGGGTTAATACTATGGAACTGTGGACACCTTTAATTCCCCTACTCCTTCGACTTCAGCGTTGTGGCCTTCCAAGCTTGGCTGTACATCCACCTGCAAAGTCTGATATTCCAAGTCTGCCAAATCTACAGACTAGTCTTCCTTCACATGAAAGTGTTCCCCCACTTTCCAGACTGGGGTAACCTCTTTTGACCTTTTGTGGATGATTTGACAGCTTGTATTCCAGATGGCTGGGTGCATGAGGTGGTGCCCCAGGTCTTCTAACTGGAGATTTGGTCCTGTCCCCTGCTCGTTTTCACCTTTCCAATCTTCCTGTGTTTTTGAACAAGTTAACAGTTCTTTGAGCCCTCTTAGGTCTTCCGGATCTAGGTGTCATTGCCTCCTTTCCTGTGGCAGAATGGGGACTGAGGTCATGACACCTAGATTCTAAAAGGATTTAAGTTATGTCAAAGACCATGTAGTCTAAAAAGCATCAACAATGGTTACTTTGTATGCAAGATAGATTACTAATAAAATAATCTTGGGGGAGATGCTCTGTGCAAACTTTTGTATTCATTCCTAACTGGATATGTCTGTATCCAGATACAGGGATCACCTGGTGAAAGGAGTAGATGTTCTGGTGGCTCCAGGGGACCAGTATACCCTGATCTATGGATCCGGGTATACAGCAGGATCAAGATAGTGGGATGCTGGTGATCCTCATTGCGCCGAACTGGCAGAGGCTTGGTAAGACCTCTGACAGATAGTCAGGATCTTCTGTCCCAAGGACTGATTTGCCATCCTGCTTCTCGGGTACTAGCTTTAGTGGCTATTGATGTCTAGGTTCTATGGTATGGGGCATTTCTGAGTCTGTGATTCCTAGGATGCTTAAAGCTAGAAAATCTACTTCCTGCGAGGTCTTGGGGCTTTCACCCAGGAGCTTCCTCAATGGACGATTTCTCTCCTTCCTATAGCTGGGTCTGAATGAACCTTTTGGCTCTCGGCACTATCAAGGGTCAGGCACCTGACCTTTTCATTCTTTTTCTGAGACCATTGGCCTCTCACTCTTTGATCAAGAGCTTTGTAAGGGGGAGCGGTGTCTCAACCCACTAGGGACACTCTTCTCTACTCTTACCCACAAGGCCAATTTTTCATATAACCATCACCGCTGAATGGCTATTGTCTGAACTGACAGCCTTATCTTGCAGGGAATGCTTTTTGATCTTGCCGAGGAACGTGGTGGTGGTGAAACTCAGAACTTTCTTCTTGCTTGTGGTAGTGTCTGCTTTGAACCTTGATAAGGACAATTATTCTTCTGTCCCTTTTTGTCCACCTCTGGTTAATCAAGTCAATTTCCCTCTATTGTCTTGATGTGGTTCAGACCTCCCAACCACTGTTTCATTTTAGAAAGACTTGTTCAAGCTTATGGTCTCAAGGTTAGGCTTCCACCCTTTCCTGTCAAGGTGCACTCTTCCAGATGTCGACTGCTTCTTGAGCTTTTCTGCATCAAGCAACTAATTCCCAATTTGCACGGCTGCCACCTGGTCTTCTGTTCACATATTTTCCAAGTTGTATCATGTGGACGTTTCAGCCTCATCTGATGCCAGCTTTGGGCCCAAGATCCCTGAAACAGTTTGCGGTGTTGCCTACCCCTCAGTTGTATTCCTTTTGGATATCCTTAAGGTAATAACTTCCTGTGTCCCTCAATGGACAAAAAGGAAAATAGGATTTTTCTGCTCACCTAAAAAAAAAAATTCTGGGAGTTTAGTGAAGTACACAGGCCTCACCCCTCTGTCTTCTGATTCAATTGATACATTCTAGTAGGATAGAAGTTATCCTGTGCCTGGCCTAAAGCTTTTTTTTTTTTTTTTTTCCAGTATCTAGCCCTT